>NW_028246763.1:0-55000 GCF_964263255.1 Lissotriton vulgaris | reverse complement strand
TCTGAAGCATGACGTAATGGGGGGGTGTTATCTCTTTTGTCGAAAATCAGCCGTTTTTGCTCGAACATTAAATGCCTCCAAATGGTATTTAATTAACTTCCCGGGGTGAAGAAACCCTTTTTGAGAACTCAGAGTGAGTAAATTGGCCATTTTCATGCACTTTTAACCATTCCATAAATCTTGTGTTTTGGGCCCCTGGAAGCATGAAAATCACTTTAAACATGCTAATTTTAGCTCTAACACTGATGATCCACCTACAAATGTGAACTGACGTTCAAAAATAAAACATTTGAAAACGGACCATTTTCCACATTTCTGGAGCATGACGTAATGGGGGGTGTTATCTCTTTTGTCGAAAATCTGCCGTTTTTGCTCGAACATTAAATGCCTCCAAATGGTATTTAATTAACTTCCCGGGGTGAAGAAACCCTTTTTGAGAACTCAGAGTGAGTAAATTGGCCATTTTCATGCACTTTTAACCATTCCATAAATCTTGTGTTTTGGGCCCCTGGAAGCATGAAAATCACTTTAAACATGCTAATTTTAGCTCTAACACTGATGATCCACCTACAAATGTGAACTGACGTTCAAAAATAAAACATTTGAAAACGGACCATTTTCCACATTTCTGAAGCATGACGTAATGGGGGGGTGTTATCTCTTTTGTCGAAAATCAGCCGTTTTTGCTCGAACATTAAATGCCTCCAAATGGTATTTAATTAACTTCCCGAGCCCCTGGAAGCATGAAAATCACTTTAAACATGCTAATTTTAGCTCTAACACTGATGATCCACCTACAAATGTGAACTGACGTTCAAAAATAAAACATTTGAAAACGGACCATTTTCCACATTTCTGAAGCATGACGTAATGGGGGGGTGTTATCTCTTTTGTCGAAAATCAGCCGTTTTTGCTCGAACATTAAATGCCTCCAAATGGTATTTATTTCACTTCCCGAGCCCCTGGAAGCATGAAAATCACTTTAAACATGCTAATTTTAGCTCTAACACAGATGATCCACCTACAAATGTGAACTGACGTTCAAAAATAAAACATTTGAAAACGGACCATTTTCCACATTTCTGAAGCATGACGTAATGGGGGGGTGTTATCTCTTTTGTCGAAAATCAGCCGTTTTTGCTCGAACATTAAATGCCTCCAAATGGTATTTAATTAACTTCCCGAGCCCCTGGAAGCATGAAAATCACTTTAAACATGCTAATTTGAGCTCTAACACTGATGATCCACCTACAAATGTGAACTGACGTTCAAAAATAAAACATTTGAAAACGGACCATTTTCCACATTTCTGAAGCATGACGTAATGGGGGGGTGTTATCTCTTTTGTCGAAAATCAGCCGTTTTTGCTCGAACATTAAATGCCTCCAAATGGTATTTAATTAACTTCCCGGGGTGAAGAAACCCTTTTTGAGAACTCAGAGTGAGTAAATTGGCCATTTTCATGCACTTTTAACCATTCCATAAATCTTGTGTTTTGGGCCCCTGGAAGCATGAAAATCACTTTAAACATGCTAATTTTAGCTCTAACAGTGATGATCCACCTACAAATGTGAACTGACGTTCAAAAATGAAACATTTGAAAACGGACCATTTTCCACATTTCTGAAGCATGACGTAATTGGGGGTGTTATCTCTTTTGTCGAAAATCAGCCGTTTTTGCTCGAACATTAAATGCCTCCAAATGGTATTTAATTAACTTCCCGGGGTGAAGAAACCCTTTTTGAGAACTCAGAGTGAGTAAATTGGCCATTTTCATGCACTTTTAACCATTCCATAAATCTTGTGTTTTGGGCCCCTGGAAGCATGAAAATCACTTTAAACATGCTAATTTTAGCTCTAACACTGATGATCCACCTACAAATGTGAACTGACGTTCAAAAATAAAACATTTGAAAACGGACCATTTTCCACATTTCTGAAGCATGACGTAATGGGGGGGTGTTATCTCTTTTGTTGAAAATCAGCCGTTTTTGCTCTAACATTAAATGCCTCCAAATGGTATTTAATTAACTTCCCGGGGTGAAGAAACCCTTTTTGAGAACTCAGAGTGAGTAAATTGGCCATTTTCATGCACTTTTAACCATTCCATAAATCTTGTGTTTTGGGCCCCTGGAAGCATGAAAATCACTTTAAACATGCTAATTTTAGCTCTAACACTGATGATTCACCTACAAATGTGAACTGACGTTCAAAAATAAAACATTTGAAAACGGACCATTTTCCACATTTCTGAAGCATGACGTAATTGGGGGTGTTATCTCTTTTGTCGAAAATCAGCCGTTTTTGCTCGAACATTAAATGCCTCCAAATGGTATTTAATTAACTTCCCGGGGTGAAGAAACCCTTTTTGAGAACTCAGAGTGAGTAAATTGGCCATTTTCATGCACTTTTAACCATTCCATAAATCTTGTGTTTTGGGCCCCAAGAAGCATGAAAATCACTTTAAACATGCTAATTTTAGCTCTAACACTGATGATCCACCTACAAATGTGAACTGACGTTCAAAAATAAAACATTTGAAAAAGGACCATTTTCCACATTTCTGAAGCATGACGTAATGGGGGGGTGTTATCTCTTTTGTCGAAAATCAGCCGTTTTTGCTCGAACATTAAATGCCTCCAAATGGTATTTATTTCACTTCCCGAGCCCCTGGAAGCATGAAAATCACTTTAAACATGCTAATTTTAGCTCTAACACTGATGATCCACCTACAAATGTGAACTGACGTTCAAAAATAAAACATTTGAAAACGGACCATTTTCCACATTTCTGAAGCATGACGTAATGGGGGGGTGTTATCTCTTTTGTCGAAAATCAGCCGTTTTTGCTCGAACATTAAATGCCTCCAAATGGTATTTAATTAACTTCCCGGGGTGAAGAAACCCTTTTTGAGAACTCAGAGTGAGTAAATTGGCCATTTTCATGCACTTTTAACCATTCCATAAATCTTGTGTTTTGGGCCCCTGGAAGCATGAAAATCACTTTAAACATGCTAATTTTAGCTCTAACACTGATGATCCACCTACAAATGTGAACTGACGTTCAAAAATAAAACATTTGAAAACGGACCATTTTCCACATTTCTGAAGCATGACGTAATGGGGGGGTGTTATCTCTTTTGTCGAAAATCAGCCGTTTTTGCTCGAACATTAAATGCCTCCAAATGGTATTTAATTAACTTCCCGGGGTGAAGAAACCCTTTTTGAGAACTCAGAGTGAGTAAATTGGCCATTTTCATGCACTTTTAACCATTCCATAAATCTTGTGTTTTGGGCCCCTGGAAGCATGAAAATCACTTTAAACATGCTAATTTTAGCTCTAACACTGATGATCCACCTACAAATATGAACTGACGTTCAAAAATAAAACATTTGAAAACGGACCATTTTCCAGATTTCTGAAGCATGACGTAATGGGGGGGTGTTATCTCTTTTGTCAAAAATCAGCCGTTTTTGCTCTAACATTAAATGCCTCCAAATGGTATTTAATTAACTTCCCGGGGTGAAGAAACCCTTTTTGGGAACTCAGAGTGAGTAAATTGGCCATTTTCATGCACTTTTAACCATTCCATAAATCTTGTGTTTTGGGTCCCAAGAAGCATGAAAATCACTTTAAACATGCTAATTTTAGCTCTAACACTGATGATCCACCTACAAATGTGAACTGACGTTCAAAAATAAAACATTTGAAAACTGACCATTTTCCACATTTCTGAAGCATGACGTAATGGGGGGGTGTTATCTCTTTTGTCGAAAATCAGCCGTTTTTGCTCTAACATTAAATGCCTCCAAATGGTATTTAATTAACTTCCCGGGGTGAAGAAACCCTTTTTGAGAACTCAGAGTGAGTAAATTGGCCATTTTCATGCACTTTTAACCATTCCATAAATCTTGTGTTTTGGGCCCCTGGAAGCATGAAAATCACTTTAAACATGCTAATTTTAGCTCTAACACTGATGATCCACCTACAAATGTGAACTGACGTTCAAAAATAAAACATTTGAAAACGGACCATTTTCCACATTTCTGAAGCATGACGTAATGGGGGGGTGTTATCTCTTTTGTCGAAAATCAGCCGTTTTTGCTCTAACATTAAATGCCTCCAAATGGTATTTAATTAACTTCCCGGGGTGAAGAAATCCTTTTTGAGAACTCAGAGTGAGTAAATTGGCCATTTTCATGCACTTTTAACCATTCCATAAATCTTGTGTTTTGGGCCCCAAGAAGCATGAAAATCACTTTAAACATGCTAATTTTAGCTCTAACACTGATGATCCACCTACAAATGTGAACTGACGTTCAAAAATAAAACATTTGAAAAAGGACCATTTTCCACATTTCTGAAGCATGACGTAATGGGGGGGTGTTATCTCTTTTGTCGAAAATCAGCCGTTTTTGCTCGAACATTAAATGCCTCCAAATGGTATTTAATTAACTTCCAGAGCCCCTGGAAGCATGAAAATCACTTTAAACATGCTAATTTTAGCTCTAACACTGATGATCCACCTACAAATGTGAACTGACGTTCAAAAATAAAACATTTGAAAACGGACCATTTTCCACATTTCTGAAGCATGACGTAATGGGGGGGTGTTATCTCTTTTGTCGAAAATCAGCCGTTTTTGCTCGAACATTAAATGCCTCCAAATGGTATTTAATTAACTTCCCGGGGTGAAGAAACCCTTTTTGAGAACTCAGAGTGAGTAAATTGGCCATTTTCATGCACTTTTAACCATTCCATAAATCTTGTGTTTTGGGCCCCTGGAAGCATGAAAATCACTTTAAACATGCTAATTTTAGCTCTAACACTGATGATCCACCTACAAATGTGAACTGACGTTCAAAAATAAAACATTTGAAAACGGACCATTTTCCACATTTCTGGAGCATGACGTAATGGGGGGTGTTATCTCTTTTGTCGAAAATCTGCCGTTTTTGCTCGAACATTAAATGCCTCCAAATGGTATTTAATTAACTTCCCGGGGTGAAGAAACCCTTTTTGAGAACTCAGAGTGAGTAAATTGGCCATTTTCATGCACTTTTAACCATTCCATAAATCTTGTGTTTTGGGCCCCTGGAAGCATGAAAATCACTTTAAACATGCTAATTTTAGCTCTAACACTGATGATCCACCTACAAATGTGAACTGACGTTCAAAAATAAAACATTTGAAAACGGACCATTTTCCACATTTCTGAAGCATGACGTAATGGGGGGGTGTTATCTCTTTTGTCGAAAATCAGCCGTTTTTGCTCGAACATTAAATGCCTCCAAATGGTATTTAATTAACTTCCCGAGCCCCTGGAAGCATGAAAATCACTTTAAACATGCTAATTTTAGCTCTAACACTGATGATCCACCTACAAATGTGAACTGACGTTCAAAAATAAAACATTTGAAAACGGACCATTTTCCACATTTCTGAAGCATGACGTAATGGGGGGGTGTTATCTCTTTTGTCGAAAATCAGCCGTTTTTGCTCGAACATTAAATGCCTCCAAATGGTATTTATTTCACTTCCCGAGCCCCTGGAAGCATGAAAATCACTTTAAACATGCTAATTTTAGCTCTAACACAGATGATCCACCTACAAATGTGAACTGACGTTCAAAAATAAAACATTTGAAAACGGACCATTTTCCACATTTCTGAAGCATGACGTAATGGGGGGGTGTTATCTCTTTTGTCGAAAATCAGCCGTTTTTGCTCGAACATTAAATGCCTCCAAATGGTATTTAATTAACTTCCCGAGCCCCTGGAAGCATGAAAATCACTTTAAACATGCTAATTTGAGCTCTAACACTGATGATCCACCTACAAATGTGAACTGACGTTCAAAAATAAAACATTTGAAAACGGACCATTTTCCACATTTCTGAAGCATGACGTAATGGGGGGGTGTTATCTCTTTTGTCGAAAATCAGCCGTTTTTGCTCGAACATTAAATGCCTCCAAATGGTATTTAATTAACTTCCCGGGGTGAAGAAACCCTTTTTGAGAACTCAGAGTGAGTAAATTGGCCATTTTCATGCACTTTTAACCATTCCATAAATCTTGTGTTTTGGGCCCCTGGAAGCATGAAAATCACTTTAAACATGCTAATTTTAGCTCTAACAGTGATGATCCACCTACAAATGTGAACTGACGTTCAAAAATGAAACATTTGAAAACGGACCATTTTCCACATTTCTGAAGCATGACGTAATGGGGGGGTGTTATCTCTTTTGTCGAAAATCAGCCATTTTTGCTCGAACATTAAATGCCTCCAAATGGTATTTAATTAACTTCCCGAGCCCCTGGAAGCATGAAAATCACTTTAAACATGCTAATTTTAGCTCTAACACTGATGATCCACCTACAAATGTGAACTGACGTTCAAAAATAAAACATTTGAAAACGGACCATTTTCCACATTTCTGAAGCATGACGTAATGGGGGGTGTTATCTCTTTTGTCGAAAATCAGCCGTTTTTGCTCGAACATTAAATGCCTCCAAATGGTATTTAATTAACTTCCCGGGGTGAAGAAACCCTTTTTGAGAACTCAGAGTGAGTAAATTGGCCATTTTCATGCACTTTTAACCATTCCATAAATCTTGTGTTTTGGGCCCCTGGAAGCATGAAAATCACTTTAAACATGCTAATTTTAGCTCTAACACTGATGATCCACCTACAAATGTGAACTGACGTTCAAAAATAAAACATTTGAAAACGGACCATTTTCCACATTTCTGAAGCATGACGTAATGGGGGGGTGTTATCTCTTTTGTCGAAAATCAGCAGTTTTTGCTCTAACATTAAATGCCTCCAAATGGTATTTAATTAACTTCCCGGGGTGAAGAAACCCTTTTTGAGAACTCAGAGTGAGTAAATTGGCCATTTTCATGCACTTTTAACCATTCCATAAATCTTGTGTTTTGGGCCCCTGGAAGCATGAAAATCACTTTAAACATGCTAATTTTAGCTCTAACACTGATGATCCACCTACAAATGTGAACTGACGTTCAAAAATAAAACATTTGAAAACGGACCATTTTCCACATTTCTGAAGCATGACGTAATGGGGGGTGTTATCTCTTTTGTCGAAAATCAGCCGTTTTTGCTCGAACATTAAATGCCTCCAAATGGTATTTATTTCACTTCCCGAGCCCCTGGAAGCATGAAAATCACTTTAAACATGCTAATTTTAGCTCTAACACTGATGATCCACCTACAAATGTGAACTGACGTTCAAAAATAAAACATTTGAAAACGGACCATTTTCCACATTTCTGAAGCATGACGTAATGGGGGGGTGTTATCTCTTTTGTCAAAAATCAGCCGTTTTTGCTCGAACATTAAATGCCTCCAAATGGTATTTAATTAACTTCCCGAGCCCCTGGAATCATGAAAATCACTTTAAACATGCTAATTTTAGCTCTAACACTGATGATCCACCTACAAATGTGAACTGACGTTCAAAAATAAAACATTTGAAAACGGACAATTTTCCACATTTCTGAAGCATGACGTAATGGGGGGGTGTTATCTCTTTTGTCGAAAATCAGCCGTTTTTGCTCTAACATTAAATGCCTCCAAATGGTATTTAATTAACTTCCCGGGGTGAAGAAACCCTTTTTGAGAACTCAGAGTGAGTAAATTCGCAATTTTCATGCACTTTTAACCATTCCATAAATCTTGTGTTTTGGGCCCCTGGAAGCATGAAAATCACTTTAAACATGCTAATTTTAGCTCTAACACTGATGATCCACCTACAAATGTGAACTGACGTTCAAAAATAAAACATTTGAAAACGGACCATTTTCCACATTTCTGAAGCATGACGTAATGGGGGGGTGTTATCTCTTTTGTCGAAAATCAGCCGTTTTTGCTCGAACATTAAATGCCTCCAAATGGTATTTAATTAACTTCCCGGGGTGAAGAAACCCTTTTTGAGAACTCAGAGTGAGTAAATTGGCCATTTTCATGCACTTTTAACCATTCCATAAATCTTGTGTTTTGGGCCCCTGGAAGCATGAAAATCACTTTAAACATGCTAATTTTAGCTCTAACACTGATGATCCACCTACAAATGTGAACTGACGTTCAAAAATAAAACATTTGAAAACGGACCATTTTCCAGATTTCTGAAGCATGACGTAATGGGGGGGTGTTATCTCTTTTGTCAAAAATCAGCCGTTTTTGCTCTAACATTAAATGCCTCCAAATGGTATTTAATTAACTTCCCGGGGTGAAGAAACCCTTTTTGGGAACTCAGAGTGAGTAAATTGGCCATTTTCATGCACTTTTAACCATTCCATAAATCTTGTGTTTTGGGCCCCAAGAAGCATGAAAATCACTTTAAACATGCTAATTTTAGCTCTAACACTGATGATCCACCTACAAATGGAAAGGGGCGACCGAATCGGTCCCCCCGAACTTATGGCCGAGTGCCTCGATCCCCCCGGGAAGCCATTTTGGGCGGGAGGCGCGTCTCAGCTGGTATGCCCGAAGCGGCGTAGCTGGGGCGCGCTCGTTCCCGCCCTAGAGTGGGCTGGCCTAGACACCGACGCAGCCAGCCACGCCCTCAGGGGCAGGCAGGGGCGGGTATACGCCCGCCCTGAAGACGGATAAAAAGGGACGCAAGACCAGAAGACATCCTCTTGTTCTTGTGCTCTGAAGCTGCACCTCCTCGCTGCACGTGAGCTCGGGACAGAACGAAGAGCCAATTTTGAGCGTTTTAATCTCTCTCTTTGTCTTTTAGATACTTCGTCGAAAGGATGCCCAAGAAAGGAGCAAAGAGAATGTCGACTGACCAGTTGGTTCGGGCACTCATGAAGGATATGTCCGAAATTAAGAAGCGGTTGGCGGAGCGAGACGGCGAGGAGGGATCGGGGCGTCCACCGGCCGGAGGGAAGCCAAAGAGGCCGAGAAGGGGGCCGGTCGGGGGAGACGTCCCGGTTCCCTGTTCTCCGCTCGAGGCGCCAGCCCCGGTACCGGCCCCGGTACCGGATGAGGGGAATCCGATTCCCGTGATAGTTACCCCGACGTCTGCCGGAGATATGCCTCCCGAGTTGGCGGCACAGTTAGCAGCATGGTTGGGGGACAGTAATGCGGGCGCCATGGCTACCGAAGCGCAAGCTCTCATAAAGCAGTTGCGCGAGAAACGTGATACAGCCAAGGTGCCCGCGCCGGATGCGGCGATAGACAAGCCACGAGGGACGGAAGCAGCGTCCGGTGCAGGTAAGCGGCCATTGCCGATTGCAAGGGATGAGTCAACACCCTCTCGTAGAGAAAGATTGGGGCAACATGTTCCTTTGCCAATAAAGGAAAAGATTTGGGCGGGGGAATACGTTAACATTTTCTCCCTGCTCGTTGATCACTATGAGGTCGAAACTGTTAAGGGTCAAAAGGATCTGATGCATCCGAGTGTTTGGCGCGCAAAAATGGCCGCCTTTAAAGTGAATGAAAATATTGGTAACTGGGGTAATGCTTGGGGAATTTTCACGGCAATTTTGGGGGAACGTAGGCCTGATTTGCTCCCTGAATTTCCAGTATATCAGTCACGAATTATGGGGTACTCGACATCACACCAAGGTAACCAATGGTTCTGTTATGACAACCTTTTCAGGAAAGCGATGGAGCATAACAAAAGTTTAACCTGGGACTGTTACGATTCTTTAACATGGAATAAGATGAAAGAGTCCGGAATGTTGAAAGTGCCATTGGTGGGGAGTGCTGTTAGTGAGTCCTCCCGCCAAAATGGGGGGACGCCCTTTCGGTCGGGTACGGGTACAGACGATTACCCGAGACCCGCCGGCAATACAGGGAAGAGGGGGTTCTGTTTCAATTTCAACAGAAGCAAATGTACTAGGCCCCCGGGGTCTTGTAAGTTCAAACACGAATGTAGTGGTTGTGGGGCACCCCATCCTGAGTCCTCGTGCAGAGCCAAATCGGGTGAAAATGGGGGTAGAGGAGGCGCTAAACAGGTCTAATATAGTCCGAGGGGCGCCTTTACCAACCCCGATTGATACCCTGGCGATGATTCCCTGGCTCAGCGAATACCCAGATCGTACTTCTGCTGGGGTGCTACGAAACGGTTTTTCATATGGTTTCCGCATCCCGGTGGGTAGCTTTCAGGGTGTCGGGTCGTGCAAAAATCAACTTTCCGTCTTGCAGCATACTACTGTAGTACAGGATAAGATCCGGAAAGAGGTTACCCGAGGTCGGGTTGCCGGCCCGTTTCCTGTCCCCCCGGTACCGAACTTTGTTTGTTCTCCTTTAGGGGTGGTCCCCAAGAAGGACCCGGGTGAGTTTCGATTGATTCACAATTTATCAGCCCCTCATGGCCTTTCTGTAAACGATGCAATTAATCCAGAAATGTGTTCGGTGCGGTACGCATCATTCGATGAGGCCGTAGCCATTTTGAATCGCCTGGGGCCCGGGACGCTGATGGCGAAATCAGATATCGAGTCAGCGTTCCGTTTGCTCCCGGTATACCCGGATGATCAACGTTTGTTGGGATTCATGTTTCAAGGTTTGTATTACATGGACAGGTGTATGCCAATGGGGTGCTCGATATCTTGTGCTTATTTCGAGAAATTCAGTAGTTTTCTGCAATGGGTTTACACGAAGAAAACAGGTTTTCGGAATGTGATGCATTACCTCGATGATTTTCTGTTCCTTGGGGCCGCTGGGGATGATGAATGTGCCCGGGCCTTGACTGAATTTTGTGTTTTAATGAATCAATTTGGCGTGCCGTTGGCACCAGGTAAAACTGTGGGTCCCACGACTTGCCTCGAGTTCCTCGGGATCGAGTTGGACTCTAGTGAGGGTTGTTTTCGTTTACCAGCTTCCAAAGTATCGAAATTCAAGACAGCCCTGCAAATGTGTATTACTGCATCTAAAGTTACGCTGCATCAATTGCAGCAATTGGTGGGGAAGTTGAATTTTGCCTTAAGGGTGATCCCGATGGCCCGCCCCTTCTCCCGTTCGATTGCACAGGCGATGGTCGGCCTAAAAGAGGGTCACCATCGCACGAGGTTATCGGCCGAGGTCCGCCAAGACATGCGTATTTGGTTAGCATTCCTGGCGGATTTCAATGGTCGAGTCGTCTGGAACAAACCGGCCTTGTCCTCTGAAGAGCTGGGTCTATGGACGGATTCAGCGGGAAGCATGGGTTTCGGCGCCATCTTCGGCACAAAATGGTCGGCACAAAAGTGGCCAACATGGTGGCACGATGAGGGGCTGACGAGTAATATTGCTTTCCTTGAGCTGTTTCCTATTTTGGTGGCCCTCAGATCCTGGCCCGATGGTTTCAAAAATCATTCTGTCATATTTTGGTCTGACAATATGACCGTTGTAGAATGCATTAATAGTCAGGCAGCACGTTGTAAAATGATTTTGAGGCTGCTTAAAGAAATTGTCTTACTGTGTATGCAACTGAACGTGGTATTCAGAGCAAAACATGTCCCGGGGGTGATGAATCAGGCTGCTGATGCACTGTCTCGTTTTCAAATGCAGGCTTTCTCGGGTTTCCTTCCCTCAGCGGACCCCGAGCCAGCACCCTTTCCCGAAGCTCTCTGGTCTCTCGGTGCCCCGAACTTCGTTACCTCGTGGGAGAGAGTCTAGCACCAAGGACGAGGAAGGCATACGAAGGGGCGTTTCGGGCTTATTTGGCCTTTTTGGGGACTGAGAGAGGGGGACTTTGGGGGCATGAGGATTGGGTAGTAAATTTTCTGATGTCCTTGCGTAAGGCTGGGAAGTCGGTGGCTACAGCCCAGAGGCATCGTGCTGCCATCTCCTTTGTTGCCAGGGCTCATAATATCCAGGACCCGACAGCGTCTTTTGCTGTACAGAAAGCGCTGCGTGGGTGGCAACGCCTTGAGGGTCGCAGAGTAGATGAGAGGCGCCCGATAGGTCTGGATAGGTTGTCCCAGTTGCTGGCCACACTCCCCGACATATGCTCGTCTCAGTTCGAGGCCTGTTTGTTCCGAGCCGCTTTTACGCTTGCATTTCACGGGGCTATGAGGATAAGTGAGCTGGTGGCAAGGAGCAAGCGGGATGTGGCGGGGGGTTTGTGCCGGGAACACGTTCAGATCAGGGGTGAGACTATGACGGTATCCTTTGTCAAGTCGAAAACCGATCAAAATGGGGTGGGAGACTGCATAGTCATTCGCAGGATTCCAGGATCCTCCATGTGTCCGGTGAGGTGTTTAGAGGATTACCTAGCACAAAGGGTGGCATCATGGGGGGGGACAATGTTGAGACACGCGGACGCCACCCCACTGACAAAGTTTCAGTTTCAGCGGGTGCTCGCGATGTCAATTGCCGCAGCAGGCTTGGACCCGGGTGAGTTTGGGACCCACTCCTTTCGGATAGGGGCTGCCACCGAAGCTGCAGCCAGGGGTCTTAATGTGGAACAAGTAAAACGAGTGGGGCGTTGGTCCTCCAATTGTTATAAGAGGTATGTGCGGTTGCACATGTTGTGAAGCTGTAACAATGTACTCACGCTTCTTGTCTTTTGTTTGGTTTTCAGTTACGCAAGCCTTCGAGGCGGGGCGGACTATGCAGTCGACCCAACACCGGGCCAGCGGTCAGACATCACCGGCTCTGAGAAAGGAGGTGTGGGTCGTGGGCCACTCATACGTGAGGCGTGCCGCAGACGTATTCAAAGCAGGTGACATGATTCACGTAGCTGGGGAATACGGGTACAGGATGTCCTTCTACGGAAGGGGCGGTCTCTGTATTGACCAGTTTCAAGCTTACTTTGAGGGTTTGTTAGGGCGGACGAGGTCACCGCCGTCAATAGTCATAGTACATTTAGGGGGCAATGATTTGGTCACCACCGGTAGACGACTTCTCCTGGAGGCAATGCTTTCCACCGTAAGTTGGTTGGCGAGGAGAGTTCCGGGGTGCATAATTGCGTGGTCTCATATGATCCCACGAAAAGTGTGGCGGGGGGCTATTTCGATCCCTGCTTTGAACCATTCTGTTAGGAAACTTAATAACAAAATGAGTAGGTTGTTCCGTTCCAGGACATTGCATTCTATCTCGCACGGTTGTATTAATGATGACAGTATGTATATGGGGGATGGTGTGCATTTGTCTCGGGTGGGAAATGAGTTACTCATAGGAGACTTCTTAGCATGGTTAAAAACGTTGGAACATGACCTTTAGCTAGGAGTTTTGGTGGGGGGCCCGGATAGCCGGTCAACTATCCGGGCCTGTGGCGGTAAGGTCATGATCGGTGAGCACTAATTAGTAGATCCCTATGAGTGGGCGTCACCCAACACGGATGGGAGCGCTCGGGAGAGGTGGCCATTGGCCCCTCAATGGGGAGGCGGTCCCTTCTAAGGATGGGTCGCCGGAAGTAAAGGAAAGGCGGTCAAGGCCCCTTCCTTTGTAGGAGGGGTTACAGCCCCCTCCTGGGGAATTTCCCGGGGCCAGTGACATCTGCGACGGCAGATGCGGTAAGTGTTGTGGGGTTGGGATAAGGGCCACGATACCTTCTAGATACCTCACACGAGTATTCGAACGACCTTTAACTGGCGTCGAGTTTTAGGTGCCCCCGTCAAGTCAAGGGAAATTGGTAGTAGTTGCACTTGAGGTACGCCTCCGTGCTGTCGCCCATCCCAAGTGGGAGGGGTAAGTCCGGTTAGGGATCTTGACACCGGTTATGACCTTGCTGTTGGCCCTTAAACGTTAGGTTGTACAATTTCAATATGTCAAGAAATGTTTTGTAGGTTGCTAGTTCGGCTAGGAGAACCTCTGTATTAGAGAATCTGTTAAGGTTAGCCAAACATCGCAATATGGTAATGAAATTGTACATAACATGAAACGTTTAATGTTTTAATTTTGTTTTAATAAATACGGCCGGGATGGTCACTCCATCCCACTTCCAAAAACTTCAAGAACTGTTTCCGGTTTCACTCCTTTTGGGGATTGTGTTGAGAGGGGGTGGCGGGTATCTCGGCTATATGGAAAGGGGCGACCGAATCGGTCCCCCCGAACTTATGGCCGAGTGCCTCGATCCCCCCGGGAAGCCATTTTGGGCGGGAGGCGCGTCTCAGCTGGTATGCCCGAAGCGGCGTAGCTGGGGCGCGCTCGTTCCCGCCCTAGAGTGGGCTGGCCTAGACACCGACGCAGCCAGCCACGCCCTCAGGGGCAGGCAGGGGCGGGTATACGCCCGCCCTGAAGACGGATAAAAAGGGACGCAAGACCAGAAGACATCCTCTTGTTCTTGTGCTCTGAAGCTGCACCTCCTCGCTGCACGTGAGCTCGGGACAGAACGAAGAGCCAATTTTGACCCACCCACCAGCCCCTGAAGACAGCCAGTTGTGTATAATAAAGTTGATTAATTTTGTTTTTGTTTTCGTTTCCAGGTTGTAGTGCCATGTTGATTTTGAGTTAATAAAGAATGTTCGTTTTGAGTATGTTTGCCATTAAAGATATTCAGTTAGTGTCGAATTTTGATGTATGCTCTTTCGGTCATAGTGGCCAATGTATTCTTAGGTTAATTTGCACTGTCGTATTTATTTTGGTAGGCGGTAAGGTCATGATCGGTGAGCACTAATTAGTAGATCCCTATGAGTGGGCGTCACCCAACACGGATGGGAGCGCTCGGGAGAGGTGGCCATTGGCCCCTCAATGGGGAGGCGGTCCCTTCTAAGGATGGGTCGCCGGAAGTAAAGGAAAGGCGGTCAAGGCCCCTTCCTTTGTAGGAGGGGTTACAGCCCCCTCCTGGGGAATTTCCCGGGGCCAGTGACATCTGCGACGGCAGATGCGGTAAGTTGTGTGGGGTTGGGATAAGGGCCACGATACCTTCTAGATACCTCACACGAGTATTCGAACGACCTTTAACTGGCGTCGAGTTTTAGGTGCCCCCGTCAAGTCAAGGGAAATTGGTAGTAGTTGCACTTGAGGTACGCCTCCGTGCTGTCGCCCATCCCAAGTGGGAGGGGTAAGTCCGGTTAGGGATCTTGACACCGGTTATGACCTTGCTGTTGGCCCTTAAACGTTAGGTTGTACAATTTCAATATGTCAAGAAATGTTTTGTAGGTTGCTAGTTCGGCTAGGAGAACCTCTGTATTAGAGAATCTGTTAAGGTTAGCCAAACATCGCAATATGGTAATGAAATTGTACATAACATGAAACGTTTAATGTTTTAATTTTGTTTTAATAAATACGGCCGGGATGGTCACTCCATCCCACTTCCAAAAACTTCAAGAACTGTTTCCGGTTTCACTCCTTTTGGGGATTGTGTTGAGAGGGGGTGGCGGGTATCTCGGCTATATGTGAACTGACGTTCAAAAATAAAACATTTGAGAACGGACCATTTTCCACATTTCTGAAGCATGACGTAATGGGGGGGTGTTATCTCTTTTGTCGAAAATCAGCCATTTTTGCTCTAACATTAAATGCCTCCAAATGGTATTTAATTAACTTCCCGGGGTGAAGAAACCCTTTTTGAGAACTCAGAGTGAGTAAATTGGCCATTTTCATGCACTTTTAACCATTCCATAAATCTTGTGTTTTGGGCCCCTGGAAGCATGAAAATCACTTTAAACATGCTAATTTTAGCTCTAACACTGATGATCCACCTACAAATGTGAACTGACGTTCAAAAATAAAACATTTGAAAACGGAATATTTTCCACATTTCTGAAGCATGACGTAATGGGGGGGTGTTATCTCTTTTGTCGAAAATCAGCCGTTTTTGCTCTAACTTTAAATGCCTCCAAATGGTATTTAATTAACTTCCCGGGGTGAAGAAACCCTTTTTGAGAACTCAGAGTGAGTAAATTAGCCATTTTCATGCACTTTTAACCATTCCATAATTCTTGTGTTTTGGGCCCCTGGAAGCATGAAAATCACTTTAAACATGCTAATTTTAGCTCTAACACTGATGATCCACCTACAAATGTGAACTGACGTTCAAAAATAAAACATTTGAAAATGGACCATTTTCCACATTTCTGAAGCATGACGTAATGGGGGGGTGTTATCTCTTTTGTCGAAAATCAGCCGTTTTTGCTCGAACATTAAATGCCTCCAAATGGTATTTAATTAACTTCCCGAGCCCCTGGAAGCATGAAAATCACTTTAAACATGCTAATTTTAGCTCTAACACTGATGATCCACCTACAAATGTGAACTGACGTTCAAAAATAAAACATTTGAAAACGGACCATTTTCCACATTTCTGAAGCATGAAGTAATGGGGGGTGTTATCTCTTTTGTCGAAAATCAGCCGTTTTTGCTTGAACATTAAATGCCTCCAAATGCTATTTAATTAACTTCCCAGGGTGAAGAAACCCTTTTTGAGAACTCAGAGTGAGTAAATTGGCCATTTTCATGCACTTTTAACCATTCCATAATTCTTGTGTTTTGGGCCCCTGGAAGCATGAAAATCACTTTAAACATGCTAATTTTAGCTCTAACACTGATGATCCACCTACAAATGTGAACTGACGTTCAAAAATAAAACATTTGAAAACGGACCATTTTCCACATTTCTGAAGCATGACGTAATGGGGGGGTGTTATCTCTTTTGTCGAAAATCAGCCGTTTTTGCTCGAACATTAAATGCCTCCAAATGGTATTTAATTAACTTCCCGAGCCCCTGGAAGCATGAAAATCACTTTAAACATGCTAATTTTAGCTCTAACACTGATGATCCACCTACAAATGTGAACTGACGTTCAAAAATAAAACATTTGAAAACGGACAATTTTCCACATTTCTGAAGCATGACGTAATGGGGGGGTGTTATCTCTTTTGTCGAAAATCAGCCGTTTTTGCTCTAACATTAAATGCCTCCAAATGGTATTTAATTAACTTCCCGGGGTGAAGAAACCCTTTTTGAGAACTCAGAGTGAGTAAATTGGCCATTTTCATGCACTTTTAACCATTCCATAAATCTTGTGTTTTGGGCCCCTGGAAGCATGAAAATCACTTTAAACATGCTAATTTTAGCTCTAACACTGATGATCCACCTACAAATGTGAACTGACGTTCAAAAATAAAACATTTGAAAACGGACCATTTTCCACATTTCTGAAGCATGACGTAATGGGGGTGTGTTATCTCTTTTGTCGAAAATCAGCCGTTTTTGCTCGAACATTAAATGCCTCCAAATGGAATTTAATTAACTTCCCGGGGTGAAGAAACCCTTTTTGAGAACTCAGAGTGAGTAAATTGGCCATTTTCATGCACTTTTAACCATTCCATAAATCTTGTGTTTTGGGCCCCTGGAAGCATGAAAATCACTTTAAACATGCTAATTTTAGCTCTAACACTGATGATCCACCTACAAATGTGAACTGACGTTCAAAAATAAAACATTTGAAAACGGACCATTTTCCAGATTTCTGAAGCATGACGTAATGGGGGGGTGTTATCTCTTTTGTCAAAAATCAGCCGTTTTTGCTCTAACATTAAATGCCTCCAAATGGTATTTAATTAACTTACCGGGGTGAAGAAACCCTTTTTGGGAACTCAGAGTGAGTAAATTGGCCATTTTCATGCACTTTTAACCATTCCATAAATCTTGTGTTTTGGGCCCCAAGAAGCATGAAAATCACTTTAAACATGCTAATTTTAGCTCTAACACTGATGATCCACCTACAAATGTGAACTGACGTTCAAAAATAAAACATTTGAAAACGGACCATTTTCCACATTTCTGAAGCATGACGTAATGGGGGGGTGTTATCTCTTTTGTCGAAAATCAGCCGTTTTTGCTCTAACATTAAATGCCTCCAAATGGTATTTAATTAACTTCCCGGGGTGAAGAAACCCTTTTTGAGAACTCAGAGTGAGTAAATTGGCCATTTTCATGCACTTTTAACCATTCCATAAATCTTGTGTTTTGGGCCCCTGGAAGCATGAAAATCACTTTAAACATGCTAATTTTAGCTCTAACACTGATGATCCACCTACAAATGTGAACTGACGTTCAAAAATAAAACATTTGAAAACGGACCATTTTCCACATTTCTGAAGCATGACGTAATGGGGGGTGTTATCTCTTTTGTCGAAAATCAGCCGTTTTTGTTCGAACATTAAATGCCTCCAAATGGTATTTAATTAACTTCCCGAGCCCCTGGAAGCATGAAAATCACTTTAAACATGCTAATTTTAGCTCTAACACTGATGATCCACCTACAAATGTGAACTGACGTTCAAAAATAAAACATTTGAAAACGGACCATTTTCCACATTTCTGAAGCATGACGTAATTGGGGGTGTTATCTCTTTTGTCGAAAATCAGCCGTTTTTGCTCGAACATTAAATGCCTCCAAATGGTATTTAATTAACTTCCCGGGGTGAAGAAACCCTTTTTGAGAACTCAGAGTGAGTAAATTGGCCATTTTCATGCACTTTTAACCATTCCATAAATCTTGTGTTTTGGGCCCCTGGAAGCATGAAAATCACTTTAAACATGCTAATTTTAGCTCTAACACTGATGATCCACCTACAAATGTGAACTGACGTTCAAAAATAAAACATTTGAAAACGGACCATTTTCCACATTTCTGAAGCATGACGTAATGGGGGGGTGTTATCTCTTTTGTCGAAAATCAGCCGTTTTTGCTCGAACATTAAATGCCTCCAAATGGTATTTAATTAACTTCCCGGGGTGAAGAAACCCTTTTTGAGAACTCAGAGTGAGTAAATTGGCCATTTTCATGCACTTTTAACCATTCCATAAATCTTGTGTTTTGGGCCCCTGGAAGCATGAAAATCACTTTAAACATGCTAATTTTAGCTCTAACACTGATGATCCACCTACAAATGTGAACTGACGTTCAAAAATAAAACATTTGAAAACGGACCATTTTCCAGATTTCTGAAGCATGACGTAATGGGGGGGTGTTATCTCTTTTGTCAAAAATCAGCCGTTTTTGCTCTAACATTAAATGCCTCCAAATGGTATTTAATTAACTTCCCGGGGTGAAGAAACCCTTTTTGGGAACTCAGAGTGAGTAAATTGGCCATTTTCATGCACTTTTAACCATTCCATAAATCTTGTGTTTTGGGTCCCAAGAAGCATGAAAATCACTTTAAACATGCTAATTTTAGCTCTAACACTGATGATCCACCTACAAATGTGAACTGACGTTCAAAAATAAAACATTTGAAAACTGACCATTTTCCACATTTCTGAAGCATGACGTAATGGGGGGGTGTTATCTCTTTTGTCGAAAATCAGCCGTTTTTGCTCTAACATTAAATGCCTCCAAATGGTATTTAATTAACTTCCCGGGGTGAAGAAACCCTTTTTGAGAACTCAGAGTGAGTAAATTGGCCATTTTCATGCACTTTTAACCATTCCATAAATCTTGTGTTTTGGGCCCCTGGAAGCATGAAAATCACTTTAAACATGCCAATTTTAGCTCTAACACTGATGATCCACCTACAAATGTGAACTGACGTTCAAAAATAAAACATTTGAAAACGGACCATTTTCCACATTTCTGAAGCATGACGTAATGGGGGGGTGTTATCTCTTTTGTCGAAAATCAGCCGTTTTTGCTCTAACATTAAATGCCTCCAAATGGTATTTAATTAACTTCCCGGGGTGAAGAAATCCTTTTTGAGAACTCAGAGTGAGTAAATTGGCCATTTTCATGCACTTTTAACCATTCCATAAATCTTGTGTTTTGGGCCCCAAGAAGCATGAAAATCACTTTAAACATGCTAATTTTAGCTCTAACACTGATGATCCACCTACAAATGTGAACTGACGTTCAAAAATAAAACATTTGAAAAAGGACCATTTTCCACATTTCTGAAGCATGACGTAATGGGGGGGTGTTATCTCTTTTGTCGAAAATCAACCGTTTTTGCTCGAACATTAAATGCCTCCAAATGGTATTTAATTAACTTCCAGAGCCCCTGGAAGCATGAAAATCACTTTAAACATGCTAATTTTAGCTCTAACACTGATGATCCACCTACAAATGTGAACTGACGTTCAAAAATAAAACATTTGAAAACGGACCATTTTCCACATTTCTGAAGCATGACGTAATGGGGGGGTGTTATCTCTTTTGTCGAAAATCAGCCGTTTTTGCTCGAACATTAAATGCCTCCAAATGGTATTTAATTAACTTCCCGGGGTGAAGAAACCCTTTTTGAGAACTCAGAGTGAGTAAATTGGCCATTTTCATGCACTTTTAACCATTCCATAAATCTTGTGTTTTGGGCCCCTGGAAGCATGAAAATCACTTTAAACATGCTAATTTTAGCTCTAACACTGATGATCCACCTACAAATGTGAACTGACGTTCAAAAATAAAACATTTGAAAACGGACCATTTTCCACATTTCTGAAGCATGACGTAATGGGGGGTGTTATCTCTTTTGTCGAAAATCTGCCGTTTTTGCTCGAACATTAAATGCCTCCAAATGGTATTTAATTAACTTCCCGGGGTGAAGAAACCCTTTTTGAGAACTCAGAGTGAGTAAATTGGCCATTTTCATGCACTTTTAACCATTCCATAAATCTTGTGTTTTGGGCCCCTGGAAGCATGAAAATCACTTTAAACATGCTAATTTTAGCTCTAACACTGATGATCCACCTACAAATGTGAACTGACGTTCAAAAATAAAACATTTGAAAACGGACCATTTTCCACATTTCTGAAGCATGACGTAATGGGGGGGTGTTATCTCTTTTGTCGAAAATCAGCCGTTTTTGCTCGAACATTAAATGCCTCCAAATGGTATTTAATTAACTTCCCGAGCCCCTGGAAGCATGAAAATCACTTTAAACATGCTAATTTTAGCTCTAACACTGATGATCCACCTACAAATGTGAACTGACGTTCAAAAATAAAACATTTGAAAACGGACCATTTTCCACATTTCTGAAGCATGACGTAATGGGGGGGTGTTATCTCTTTTGTCGAAAATCAGCTGTTTTTGCTCGAACATTAAATGCCTCCAAATGGTATTTAATTAACTTCCCGGGGTGAAGAAACCCTTCTTGAGAACTCAGAGTGAGTAAATTGGCCATTTTCATGCACTTTTAACCATTCCATAAATCTTGTGTTTTGGGCCCCTGGAAGCATGAAAATCACTTTAAACATGCTAATTTTAGCTCTAACACTGATGATCCACCTACAAATGTGAACTGACGTTCAAAAATAAAACATTTGAAAACGGACCATTTTCCACATTTCTGAAGCATGACGTAATGGGGGGGTGTTATCTCTTTTGTCGAAAATCAGCCGTTTTTGCTTGAACATTAAATGCCTCCAAATGGTATTTAATTAACTTCCCGGGGTGAAGAAACCCTTTTTGAGAACTCAGAGTGAGTAAATTGGCCATTTTCATGCACTTTTAACCATTCCATAAATCTTGTGTTTTGGGCCCCTGGAAGCATGAAAATCACTTTAAACATGCTAATTTTAGCTCTAACACTGATGATCCACCTACAAATGTGAACTGACGTTCAAAAATAAAACATTTGAAAACGGACCATTTTCCACATTTCTGAAGCATGACGTAATGGGGGGGTGTTATCTCTTTTGTCGAAAATCAGCCGTTTTTGCTCGAACATTAAATGCCTCCAAATGGTATTTAATTAACTTCCCGGGGTGAAGAAACCCTTTTTGAGAACTCAGAGTGAGTAAATTGGCCATTTTCATGCACTTTTAACCATTCCATAAATCTTGTGTTTTGGGCCCCTGGAAGCATGAAAATCACTTTAAACATGCTAATTTTAGCTCTAACACTGATGATCCACCTACAAATGTGAACTGACGTTCAAAAATGAAACATTTGAAAACGGACCATTTTCCACATTTCTGAAGCATGACGTAATGGGGGGGTGTTATCTCTTTTGTCGAAAATAAGCCGTTTTTGCTCTAACATTAAATGCCTCCAAATGGTATTTAATTAACTTCCCGGGGTGAAGAAACCCTTTTTGAGAACTCAGAGTGAGTAAATTGGCCTTTTTCATGCACTTTTAACCATTCCATAAATCTTGTGTTTTGGGCCCCAAGAAGCATGAAAATCACTTTAAACATGCTAATTTTAGCTCTAACACTGATGATCCACCTACAAATGTGAACTGACGTTCAAAAATAAAACATTTGAAAACGGACCATTTTCCACATTTCTGAAGCATGACGTAATGGGGGGGTGTTATCTCTTTTGTCGAAAATCAGCCGTTTTTGCTCGAACATTAAATGCCTCCAAATGGTATTTATTTCACTTCCCGAGCCCCTGGAAGCATGAAAATCACTTTAAACATGCTAATTTTAGCTCTAACACTGATGATCCACCTACAAATGTGAACTGACGTTCAAAAATAAAACATTTGAAAACGGACCATTTTCCACATTTCTGAAGCATGACGTAATGGGGGGGTGTTATCTCTTTTGTCGAAAATCAGCCGTTTTTGCTCGAACATTAAATGCCTCCAAATGGTATTTAATTAACTTCCCGAGCCCCTGGAAGCATGAAAATCACTTTAAACATGCTAATTTTAGCTCTAACACTGATGATCCACCTACAAATGTGAACTGACGTTCAAAAATAAAACATTTGAAAACGGACCATTTTCCACATTTCTGAAGCATGACGTAATGGGGGGGTGTTATCTCTTTTGTCGAAAATCAGCCGTTTTTGCTCGAACATTAAATGCCTCCAAATGGTATTTAATTAACTTCCCGGGGTGAAGAAACCCTTTTTGAGAACTCAGAGTGAGTAAATTGGCCATTTTCATGCACTTTTAACCATTCCATAAATCTTGTGTTTTGGGCCCCTGGAAGCATGAAAATCACTTTAAACATGCTAATTTTAGCTCTAACACTGATGATCCACCTACAAATGTGAACTGACGTTCAAAAATAAAACATTTGAAAACGGACCATTTTCCACATTTCTGAAGCATGACGTAATGGGGGGGTGTTATCTCTTTTGTCGAAAATCAGCCGTTTTTGCTCGAACATTAAATGCCTCCAAATGGTATTTATTTCACTTCCCGAGCCCCTGGAAGCATGAAAATCACTTTAAACATGCTAATTTTAGCTCTAACACTGATGATCCACCTACAAATGTGAACTGACATTCAAAAATAAAACATTTGAAAACGGACCATTTTCCACATTTCTGAAGCATGACGTAATGGGGGGGTGTTATCTCTTTTGTCGAAAATCAGCCGTTTTTGCTCGAACATTAAATGCCTCCAAATGGTATTTAATTAACTTCCCGAGCCCCTGGAAGCATGAAAATCACTTTAAACATGCTAATTTTAGCTCTAACACTGATGATCCACCTACAAATGTGAACTGACGTTCAAAAATAAAACATTTGAAAACGGACCATTTTCCACATTTCTGAAGCATGACGTAATGGGGGGGTGTTATCTCTTTTGTCGAAAATCAGTCGTTTTTGCTCGAACATTAAATGCCTCCAAATGGTATTTAATTAACTTCCCGGGGTGAAGAAACCCTTTTTGAGAACTCAGAGTGAGTAAATTGGCCATTTTCATGCACTTTTAACCATTCCATAAATCTTGTGTTTTGGGCCCCTGGAAGCATGAAAATCACTTTAAACATGCTAATTTTAGCTCTAACACTGATGATCCACCTACAAATGTGAACTGACGTTCAAAAATAAAACATTTGAAAACGGACCATTTTCCACATTTCTGAAGCATGACGTAAGGGGGGGGTGTTATCTCTTTTGTCGAAAATCAGCCGTTTTTGCTCGAACATTAAATGCCTCCAAATGGTATTTAATTAACTTCCCGGGGTGAAGAAACCCTTTTTGAGAACTCAGAGTGAGTAAATTGGCCATTTTCATGCACTTTTAACCATTCCATAAATCTTGTGTTTTGGGCCCCTGGAAGCATGAAAATCACTTTAAACATGCTAATTTTAGCTCTAACAGTGATGATCCACCTACAAATGTGAACTGACGTTCAAAAATAAAACATTTGAAAACGGACCATTTTCCACATTTCTGAAGCATGACGTAATGGGGGGGTGTTATCTCTTTTGTCGAAAATCAGCCATTTTTGCTCGAACATTAAATGCCTCCAAATGGTATTTAATTATCTTCCCGAGCCCCTGGAAGCATGAAAATCACTTTAAACATGCTAATTTTAGCTCTAACACTGATGATCCACCTACAAATGTGAACTGACGTTCAAAAATAAAACATTTGAAAACGGACCATTTTCCACATTTCTGAAGCATGACGTAATGGGGGGGTGTTTTCTCTTTTGTCGAAAATCAGCCGTTTTTGCTCGAACATTAAATGCCTCCAAATGGTATTTAATTAACTTCCCGGGGTGAAGAAACCCTTTTTGAGAACTCAGAGTGAGTAAATTGGCCATTTTCATGCACTTTTAACCATTCCATAAATCTTGTGTTTTGGGCCCCTGGAAGCATGAAAATCACTTTAAACATGCTAATTTTAGCTCTAACACTGATGATCCACCTACAAATGTGAACTGACGTTCAAAAATAAAACATTTGAAAACGGACCATTTTCCACATTTCTGAAGCATGACGTAATGGGGGGGGGGGGTTATCTCTTTTGTCAAAAATCAGCCGTTTTTGCTCTAACATTAAATGCCTCCAAATGGTATTTAATTAACTTCCCGGGGTGAAGAAACCCTTTTTGGGAACTCAGAGTGAGTAAATTGGCCATTTTCATGCACTTTTAACCATTCCATAAATCTTGTGTTTTGGGCCCCAAGAAGCATGAAAATCACTTTAAACATGCTAATTTTAGCTCTAACACTGATGATCCACCTACAAATGTGAACTGACGTTCAAAAATAAAACATTTGAAAACGGACCATTTTCCACATTTCTGAAGCATGACGTAATGGGGGGGTGTTATCTCTTTTGTCGAAAATCAGCCGTTTTTGCTCTAACATTAAATGCCTCCAAATGGTATTTAATTAACTTCCCGGGGTGAAGAAACCCTTTTTGAGAACTCAGAGTGAGTAAATTGGCCATTTTCATGCACTTTTAACCATTCCATAAATCTTGTGTTTTGGGCCCCTGGAAGCATGAAAATCACTTTAAACATGCTAATTTTAGCTCTAACACTGATGATCCACCTACAAATGTGAACTGACGTTCAAAAATAAAACATTTGAAAACGGACCATTTTCCAGATTTCTGAAGCATGACGTAATGGGGGGGTGTTATCTCTTTTGTCGAAAATCAGCCGTTTTTGCTCTAACATTAAATGCCTCCAAATGGTATTTAATTAACTTCCCGGGGTGAAGAAACCCTTTTTGGGAACTCAGAGTGAGTAAATTGGCCATTTTCATGCACTTTTAACCATTCCATAAATCTTGTGTTTTGGGCCCCAAGAAGCATGAAAATCTCTTTAAACATGCAAATTTTAGCTCTAACACTGATGATCCACCTACAAATGTGAACTGACGTTCAAAAATAAAACATTTGAAAACGGACCATTTTCCACATTTCTGAAGCATGACGTAATGGGGGGGTGTTATCTCTTTTGTCGAAAATCAGCCATTTTTGCTCTAACATTAAATGCCTCCAAATGGTATTTAATTAACTTCCCGGGGTGAAGAAACCCTTTTTGAGAACTCAGAGTGAGTAAATTGGCCATTTTCATGCACTTTTAACCATTCCATAAATCTTGTGTTTTGGGCCCCTGGAAGCATGAAAATCACTTTAAACATGCTAATTTTAGCTCTAACACTGATGATCCACCTACAAATGTGAACTGACGTTCAAAAATAAAACATTTGAAAACGGACCATTTTCCACATTTCTGAAGCATGACGTAATGGGGGGGGTGTTATCTCTTTTGTCGAAAATCAGCCGTTTTTGCTCTAACATTAAATGCCTCCAAATGGTATTTAATTAACTTCCCGGGGTGAAGAAACCCTTTTTGAGAACTCAGAGTGAGTAAATTGGCCATTTTCATGCACTTTTAACCATTCCATAAATCTTGTGTTTTGGGCCCTGGAAGCATGAAAATCACTTTAAACATGCTAATTTTAGCTCTAACACTGATGATCCACCTACAAATGTGAACTGACGTTCAAAAATAAAACATTTGAAAACGGACCATTTTCCACATTTCTGAAGCATGACGTAATGGGGGGGTTTTATCTCTTTTGTCGAAAATCAGCCGTTTTTGCTCGAACATTAAATGCCTCCAAATGGTATTTAATTAACTTCCCGAGCCCCTGGAAGCATGAAAATCACTTTAAACATGCTAATTTTAGCTCTAACACTGATGATCCACCTACAAATGTGAACTGACGTTCAAAAATAAAACATTTGAAAACGGACCATTTTCCACATTTCTGAAGCATGACGTAATGGGGGTGTTATCTCTTTTGTCGAAAATCAGCCATTTTTGCTCGAACATTAAATGCCTCCAAATGGTATTTAATTAACTTCCCGGGGTGAAGAAATCCTTTTTGAGAACTCAGAGTGAGTAAATTGGCCATTTTCATGCACTTTTAACCATTCCATAAATCTTGTGTTTTGGGCCCCAAGAAGCATGAAAATCACTTTAAACATGCTAATTTTAGCTCTAACACTGATGATCCACCTACAAATGTGAACTGACGTTCAAAAATAAAACATTTGAAAAAGGACCATTTTCCACATTTCTGAAGCATGACGTAATGGGGGGGTGTTATCTCTTTTGTCGAAAATCAGCCGTTTTTGCTCGAACATTAAATGCCTCCAAATGGTATTTATTTCACGTCCCGAGCCCCTGGAAGCATGAAAATCACTTTAAACATGCTAATTTTAGCTCTAACACTGATGATCCACCTACAAATGTGAACTGACGTTCAAAAATAAAACATTTGAAAACGGACCATTTTCCACATTTCTGAAGCATGACGTAATGGGGGGGTGTTATCTCTTTTGTCGAAAATCAGCCGTTTTTGCTCTAACATTAAATGCCTCCAAATGGTATTTAATTAACTTCCCGGGGTGAAGAAACCCTTTTTGAGAACTCAGAGTGAGTAAATTGGCCATTTTCATGCACTTTTAACCATTCCATAAATCTTGTGTTTTGGGCCCCAAGAAGCATGAAAATCACTTTAAACATGCTAATTTTAGCTCTAACACTGATGATCCACCTACAAATGTGAACTGACGTTCAAAAATAAAACATTTGAAAACGGACCATTTTCCACATTTCTGAAGCATGACGTAATGGGGGGGTGTTATCTCTTTTGTCGAAAATCAGCCGTTTTTGCTCGAACATTAAATGCCTCCAAATGGTATTTATTTCACTTCCCGAGCCCCTGGAAGCATGAAAATCACTTTAAACATGCTAATTTTAGCTCTAACACTGATGATCCACCTACAAATGTGAACTGACGTTCAAAAATAAAACATTTGAAAACGGACCATTTTCCACATTTCTGAAGCATGACGTAATGGGGGGGTGTTATCTCTTTTGTCGAAAATCAGCCGTTTTTGCTCGAACATTAAATGCCTCCAAATGGTATTTAATTAACTTCCCGAGCCCCTGGAAGCATGAAAATCACTTTAAACATGCTAATTTTAGCTCTAACACTGATGATCCACCTACAAATGTGAACTGACGTTCAAAAATAAAACATTTGAAAACGGACCATTTTCCACATTTCTGAAGCATGACGTAATGGGGGGGTGTTATCTCTTTTGTCGAAAATCAGCCGTTTTTGCTCGAACATTAAATGCCTCCAAATGGTATTTAATTAACTTCCCGGGGTGAAGAAACCCTTTTTGAGAACTCAGAGTGAGTAAATTGGCCATTTTCATGCACTTTTAACCATTCCATAAATCTTGTGTTTTGGGCCCCTGGAAGCATGAAAATCACTTTAAACATGCTAATTTTAGCTCTAACACTGATGATCCACCTACAAATGTGAACTGACGTTCAAAAATAAAACATTTGAAAACGGACCATTTTCCACATTTCTGAAGCATGACGTAAGGGGGGGGTGTTATCTCTTTTGTCGAAAATCAGCCGTTTTTGCTCGAACATTAAATGCCTCCAAATGGTATTTAATTAACTTCCCGGGGTGAAGAAACCCTTTTTGAGAACTCAGAGTGAGTAAATTGGCCATTTTCATGCACTTTTAACCATTCCATAAATCTTGTGTTTTGGGCCCCTGGAAGCATGAAAATCACTTTAAACATGCTAATTTTAGCTCTAACAGTGATGATCCACCTACAAATGTGAACTGACGTTCAAAAATAAAACATTTGAAAACGGACCATTTTCCACATTTCTGAAGCATGACGTAATGGGGGGGTGTTATCTCTTTTGTCGAAAATCAGCCATTTTTGCTCGAACATTAAATGCCTCCAAATGGTATTTAATTAACTTCCCGAGCCCCTGGAAGCATGAAAATCACTTTAAACATGCTAATTTTAGCTCTAACACTGATGATCCACCTACAAATGTGAACTGACGTTCAAAAATAAAACATTTGAAAACGGACCATTTTCCACATTTCTGAAGCATGACGTAATGGGGGGGTGTTATCTCTTTTGTCGAAAATCAGCCGTTTTTGCTCTAACATTAAATGCCTCCAAATGGTATTTAATTAACTTCCCGGGGTGAAGAAACCCTTTTTG
Organism: Lissotriton vulgaris; assembly: GCF_964263255.1. Lineage (NCBI taxonomy): Eukaryota > Metazoa > Chordata > Amphibia > Caudata > Salamandridae > Lissotriton > Lissotriton vulgaris. Next base: position 26,396 of record NW_028246763.1, on the reverse strand, counting down.
AGAACTCAGAGTGAGTAAATTGGCCATTTTCATGCACTTTTAACCATTCCATAAATCTTGTGTTTTGGGCCCCTGGAAGCATGAAAATCACTTTAAACATGCTAATTTTAGCTCTAACACTGATGATCCACCTACAAATGTGAACTGACGTTCAAAAATAAAACATTTGAAAACGGACCATTTTCCACATTTCTGAAGCATGACGTAATGGGGGGTGTTATCTCTTTTGTCGAAAATCAGCCGTTTTTGCTCGAACATTAAATGCCTCCAAATGGTATTTAATTAACTTCCCGAGCCCCTGGAATCATGAAAATCACTTTAAACATGCTAATTTTAGCTCTAACACTGATGATCCACCTACAAATGTGAACTGACGTTCAAAAATAAAACATTTGAAAACGGACAATTTTCCACATTTCTGAAGCATGACGTAATGGGGGGGGTGATATCTCTTTTGTCGAAAATCAGCCGTTTTTGCTCTAACATTAAATGCCTCCAAATGGTATTTAATTAACTTCCCGGGGTGAAGAAACCCTTTTTGAGAACTCAGAGTGAGTAAATTGGCCATTTTCATGCACTTTTAACCATTCCATAAATCTTGTGTTTTGGGCCCCTGGAAGCATGAAAATCACTTTAAACATGCTAATTTTAGCTCTAACACTGATGATCCACCTACAAATGTGAACTGACGTTCAAAAATAAAACATTTGAAAACGGACCATTTTCCACATTTCTGAAGCATGACGTAATGGGGGGGTGTTATCTCTTTTGTCGAAAATCAGCCGTTTTTGCTCGAACATTAAATGCCTCCAAATGGTATTTAATTAACTTCCCGGGGTGAAGAAACCCTTTTTGAGAACTCAGAGTGAGTAAATTGGCCATTTTCATGCACTTTTAACCATTCCATAAATCTTGTGTTTTGGGCCCCTGGAAGCATGAAAATCACTTTAAACATGCTAATTTTAGCTCTAACACTGATGATCCACCTACAAATGTGAACTGACGTTCAAAAATAAAACATTTGAAAACGGACCATTTTCCAGATTTCTGAAGCATGACGTAATGGGGGGGTGTTATCTCTTTTGTCAAAAATCAGCCGTTTTTGCTCTAACATTAAATGCCTCCAAATGGTATTTAATTAACTTCCCGGGGTGAAGAAACCCTTTTTGGGAACTCAGAGTGAGTAAATTGGCCATTTTCATGCACTTTTAACCATTCCATAAATCTTGTGTTTTGGGCCCCAAGAAGCATGAAAATCACTTTAAACATGCTAATTTTAGCTCTAACACTGATGATCCACCTACAAATGTGAACTGACGTTCAAAAATAAAACATTTGAAAACGGACCATTTTCCACATTTCTGAAGCATGACGTAATGGGGGGGTGTTATCTCTTTTGTCGAAAATCAGCCGTTTTTGCTCTAACATTAAATGCCTCCAAATGGTATTTAATTAACTTCCCGGGGTGAAGAAACCCTTTTTGAGAACTCAGAGTGAGTAAATTGGCCATTTTCATGCACTTTTAACCATTCCATAAATCTTGTGTTTTGGGCCCCTGGAAGCATGAAAATCACTTTAAACATGCTAATTTTAGCTCTAACACTGATGATCCACCTACAAATGTGAACTGACGTTCAAAAATAAAACATTTGAAAACGGACCATTTTCCAGATTTCTGAAGCATGACGTAATGGGGGGGGTGTTATCTCTTTTGTCGAAAATCAGCCGTTTTTGCTCTAACATTAAATGCCTCCAAATGGTATTTAATTAACTTCCCGGGGTGAAGAAACCCTTTTTGGGAACTCAGAGTGAGTAAATTGGCCATTTTCATGCACTTTTAACCATTCCATAAATCTTGTGTTTTGGGCCCCAAGAAGCATGAAAATCACTTTAAACATGCTAATTTTAGCTCTAACACTGATGATCCACCTACAAATGTGAACTGACGTTCAAAAATAAAACATTTGAAAACGGACCATTTTCCACATTTCTGAAGCATGACGTAATGGGGGGGTGTTATCTCTTTTGTCGAAAATCAGCTGTTTTTGCTCTAACATTAAATGCCTCCAAATGGTATTTAATTAACTTCCCGGGGTGAAGAAACCCTTTTTGAGAACTCAGAGTGAGTAAATTGGCCATTTTCATGCACTTTTAACCATTCCATAAATCTTGTGTTTTGGGCCCCTGGAAGCATGAAAATCACTTTAAACATGCTAATTTTAGCTCTAACACTGATGATCCACCTACAAATGTGAACTGACGTTCAAAAATAAAACATTTGAAAACGGACCATTTTCCACATTTCTGAAGCATGACGTAATGGGGGGTGTTATCTCTTTTGTCGAAAATCAGCCGTTTTTGCTCTAACATTAAATGCCTCCAAATGGTATTTAATTAACTTCCCGGGGTGAAGAAACCCTTTTTGAGAACTCAGAGTGAGTAAATTGGCCATTTTCATGCACTTTTAACCATTCCATAAATCTTGTGTTTTGGGCCCCTGGAAGCATGAAAATCACTTTAAACATGCTAATTTTAGCTCTAACACTGATGATCCTCCTACAAATGTGAACTGACGTTCAAAAATAAAACATTTGAAAACGGACCATTTTCCACATTTCTGAAGCATGACGTAATGGGGGGGTGTTATCTCTTTTGTCGAAAATCAGCCGTTTTTGCTCGAACATTAAATGCCTCCAAATGGTATTTAATTAACTTCCCGAGCCCCTGGAAGCATGAAAATCACTTTAAACATGCTAATTTTAGCTCTAACACTGATGATCCACCTACAAATGTGAACTGACGTTCAAAAATAAAACATTTGAAAACGGACCATTTTCCACATTTCTGAAGCATGACGTAATGGGGGGTGTTATCTCTTTTGTCGAAAATCAGCCGTTTTTGCTCGAACATTAAATGCCTCCAAATGGTATTTAATTAACTTCCCGGGGTGAAGAAACCCTTTTTGAGAACTCAGAGTGAGTAAATTGGCCATTTTCATGCACTTTTAACCATTCCATAAATCTTGTGTTTTGGGCCCTAAGAAGCATGAAAATCACTTTAAACATGCTAATTTTAGCTCTAACACTGATGATCCACCTACAAATGTGAACTGACGTTCAAAAATAAAACATTTGAAAAAGGACCATTTTCCACATTTCTGAAGCATGACGTAATGGGGGGGTGTTATCTCTTTTGTCGAAAATCAGCCGTTTTTGCTCGAACATTAAATGCCTCCAAATGGTATTTATTTCACTTCCCGAGCCCCTGGAAGCATGAAAATCACTTTAAACATGCTAATTTTAGCTCTAACACTGATGATCTACCTACAAATGTGAACTGACGTTCAAAAATAAAACATTTGAAAACGGACCATTTTCCACATTTCTGAAGCATGACGTAATGGGGGGGTGTTATCTCTTTTGTCGAAAATCAGCCGTTTTTGCTCGAACATTAAATGCCTCCAAATGGTATTTAATTAACTTCCCGGGGTGAAGAAACCCTTTCTGAGAACTCAGAGTGAGTAAATTGGCCATTTTCATGCACTTTTAACCATTCCATAAATCTTGTGTTTTGGGCCCCTGGAAGCATGAAAATCACTTTAAACATGCTAATTTTAGCTCTAACACTGATGATCCACCTACAAATGTGAACTGACGTTCAAAAATAAAACATTTGAAAACGGACCATTTTCCACATTTCTGAAGCATGACGTAATGGGGGGGTGTTATCTCTTTTGTCGAAAATCAGCCGTTTTTGCTCGAACATTAAATGCCTCCAAATGGTATTTAATTAACTTCCCGGGGTGAAGAAACCCTTTTTGAGAACTCAGAGTGATTAAATTGGCCATTTTCATGCACTTTTAACCATTCCATAAATCTTGTGTTTTGGGCCCCTGGAAGCATGAAAATCACTTTAAACATGCTAATTTTAGCTCTAACACTGATGATCCACCTACAAATGTGAACTGACGTTCAAAAATAAAACTTTTGAAAACGGACCATTTTCCACATTTCTGAAGCATGACGTAATGGGGGGGTGTTATCTCTTTTGTCGAAAATCAGCCGTTTTTGCTCGAACATTAAATGCCTCCAAATGGTATTTAATTAACTTCCCGAGCACCTGGAAGCATGAAAATCACTTTAAACATGCTAATTTTAGCTCTAACACTGATGATCCACCTACAAATGTGAACTGACGTTCAAAAATAAAACATTTGAAAACGGACCATTTTCCACATTTCTGAAGCATGACGTAATGGGGGGGTGTTATCTCTTTTGTCGAAAATCAGCCGTTTTTGCTCGAACATTAAATGCCTCCAAATGGTATTTAATTAACTTCCCGAGCCCCTGGAAGCATGAAAATCACTTTAAACATGCTAATTTTAGCTCTAACACTGATGATCCACCTACAAATGTGAACTGACGTTCAAAAATAAAACATTTGAAAACGGACCATTTTCCACATTTCTGAAGCATGACGTAATGGGGGGGTGTTATCTCTTTTGTCGAAAATCAGCCGTTTTTGCTCGAACATTAAATGCCTCCAAATGGTATTTATTTCACTTCCCGAGCCCCTGGAAGCATGAAAATCACTTTAAACATGCTAATTTTAGCTCTAACACAGATGATCCACCTACAAATGTGAACTGACGTTCAAAAATAAAACATTTGAAAACGGACCATTTTCCACATTTCTGAAGCATGACGTAATGGGGGGGTGTTATCTCTTTTGTCGAAAATCAGCTGTTTTTGCTCGAACATTAAATGCCTCCAAATGGTATTTAATTAACTTCCCGGGGTGAAGAAACCCTTCTTGAGAACTCAGAGTGAGTAAATTGGCCATTTTCATGCACTTTTAACCATTCCATAAATCTTGTGTTTTGGGCCCCTGGAAGCATGAAAATCACTTTAAACATGCTAATTTTAGCTCTAACACTGATGATCCACCTACAAATGTGAACTGACGTTCAAAAATAAAACATTTGAAAACGGACCATTTTCCACATTTCTGAAGCATGACGTAATGGGGGGGTGTTATCTCTTTTGTCGAAAATCAGCCATTTTTGCTCGAACATTAAATGCCTCCAAATGGTATTTAATTAACTTCCCGAGCCCCTGGAAGCATGAAAATCACTTTAAACATGCTAATTTTAGCTCTAACACTGATGATCCACCTACAAATGTGAACTGACGTTCAAAAATAAAACATTTGAAAACGGACCATTTTCCACATTTCTGAAGCATGACGTAATGGGGGGGTGTTATCTCTTTTGTCGAAAATCAGCCATTTTTGCTCAAACATTAAATGCCTCCAAATGGTATTTAATTAACTTCCCGGGGTGAAGAAACCCTTTTTGAGAACTCAGAGTGAGTAAATTGGCCATTTTCATGCACTTTTAACCATTCCATAAATCTTGTGTTTTGGCCCCTGGAAGCATGAAAATCACTTTAAACATGCTAATTTTAGCTCTAACACTGATGATCCACCTACAAATGTGAACTGACGTTCAAAAATAAAACATTTGAAAACGGACCATTTTCCACATTTCTGAAGCATGACGTAAGGGGGGGGTGTTATCTCTTTTGTCGAAAATCAGCCGTTTTTGCTCGAACATTAAATGCCTCCAAATGGTATTTAATTAACTTCCCGGGGTGAAGAAACCCTTTTTGAGAACTCAGAGTGAGTAAATTGGCCATTTTCATGCACTTTTAACCATTCCATAAATCTTGTGTTTTGGGCCCCTGGAAGCATGAAAATCACTTTAAACATGCTAATTTTAGCTCTAACAGTGATGATCCACCTACAAATGTGAACTGACGTTCAAAAATAAAACATTTGAAAACGGACCATTTTCCACATTTCTGAAGCATGACGTAATGGGGGGGTGTTATCTCTTTTGTCGAAAATCAGCCATTTTTGCTCGAACATTAAATGCCTCCAAATGGTATTTAATTAACTTCCCGAGCCCCTGGAAGCATGAAAATCACTTTAAACATGCTAATTTTAGCTCTAACACTGATGATCCACCTACAAATGTGAACTGACGTTCAAAAATAAAACATTTGAAAACGGACCATTTTCCACATTTCTGAAGCATGACGTAATGGGGGGGTGTTATCTCTTTTGTCGAAAATCAGCCGTTTTTGCTCGAACATTAAATGCCTCCAAATGGTATTTAATTAACTTCCCGGGGTGAAGAAACCCTTTTTGAGAACTCAGAGTGAGTAAATTGGCCATTTTCATGCACTTTTAACCATTCCATAAACCTTGTGTTTTGGGCCCCTGGAAGCATGAAAATCACTTTAAACATGCTAATTTTAGCTCTAACACTGATGATCCACCTACAAATGTGAACTGACGTTCAAAAATAAAACATTTGAAAACGGACCATTTTCCACATTTCTGAAGCATGACGTAATGGGGGGGTGTTATCTCTTTTGTCGAAAATCAGCCGTTTTTGCTCTAACATTAAATGCCTCCAAATGGTATTTAATTAACTTCCCGGGGTGAAGAAACCCTTTTTGAGAACTCAGAGTGAGTAAATTGGCCATTTTCATGCACTTTTAACCATTCCATAAATCTTGTGTTTTGGGCCCCTGGAAGCATGAAAATCACTTTAAACATGCTAATTTTAGCTCTAACACTGATGATCCACCTACAAATGTGAACTGACGTTCAAAAATAAAACATTTGAAAACGGACCATTTTCCACATTTCTGAAGCATGACGTAATGGGGGGGTGTTATCTCTTTTGTCGAAAATCAGCCGTTTTTGCTCGAACATTAAATGCCTCCAAATGGTATTTAATTAACTTCCCAGGGTGAAGAAACCCTTTTTGAAAACTCAGAGTGAGTAAATTGGCCATTTTCATGCACTTTTAACCATTCCATAAATCTTGTGTTTTGGGCCCCTGGAAGCATGAAAATCACTTTAAACATGCTAATTTTAGCTCTAACACTGATGATCCACCTACAAATGTGAACTGACGTTCAAAAATAAAACATTTGAAAACGGACCATTTTCCACATTTCTGAAGCATGACGTAATGGGGGGGTGTTATCTCTTTTGTCGAAAATCAGCCGTTTTTGCTCGAACATTAAATGCCTCCAAATGGTATTTAATTAACTTCCCGGGGTGAAGAAACCCTTTTTGAGAACTCAGAGTGAGTAAATTGGCCATTTTCATGCACTTTTAACCATTCCATAAATCTTGTGTTTTGGGCCCCTGGAAGCATGAAAATCACTTTAAACATGCTAAGTTTAGCTCTAACACTGATGATCCACCTACAAATGTGAACTGACATTCAAAAATAAAACATTTGAAAACGGACCATTTTCCAGATTTCTGAAGCATGACGTAATGGGGGGTGTTATCTCTTTTGTCAAAAATCAGCCGTTTTTGCTCTAACATTAAATGCCTCCAAATGGTATTTAATTAACTTCCCGGGGTGAAGAAACCCTTTTTGGGAACTCAGAGTGAGTAAATTGGCCATTTTCATGCACTTTTAACCATTCCATAAATCTTGTGTTTTGGGCCCCAAGAAGCATGAAAATCACTTTAAACATGCTAATTTTAGCTCTAACACTGATGATCCACCTACAAATGTGAACTGACGTTCAAAAATAAAACATTTGAAAACGGACCATTTTCCACATTTCTGAAGCATGACGTAATGGGGGGGTGTTATCTCTTTTGTCGAAAATCAGCCGTTTTTGCTCTAACATTAAATGCCTCCAAATGGTATTTAATTAACTTCCCGGGGTGAAGAAACCCTTTTTGAGAACTCAGAGTGAGTAAATTGGCCATTTTCATGCACTTTTAACCATTCCATAATTCTTGTGTTTTGGGCCCCTGGAAGCATGAAAATCACTTTAAACATGCTAATTTTAGCTCTAACACTGATGATCCACCTACAAATGTGAACTGACGTTCAAAAATAAAACATTTGAAAATGGACCATTTTCCACATTTCACAAGCATGACGTAATGGGGGGGTGTTATCTCTTTTGTCGAAAATCAGCCGTTTTTGCTCGAACATTAAATGCCTCCAAATGGTATTTAATTAACTTCCCGAGCCCCTGGAAGCATGAAAATCACTTTAAACATGCTAATTTTAGCTCTAACACTGATGATCCACCTACAAATGTGAACTGACGTTCAAAAATAAAACATTTGAAAACGGACCATTTTCCACATTTCTGAAGCATGACGTAATGGGGGGTGTTATCTCTTTTGTCGAAAATCAGCCGTTTTTGCTCGAACATTAAATGCCTCCAAATGGTATTTAATTAACTTCCCGGGGTGAAGAAACCCTTTTTGAGAACTCAGAGTGAGTAAATTGGCCATTTTCATGCACTTTTAACCATTCCATAATTCTTGTGTTTTGGGCCCCTGGAAGCATGAAAATCACTTTAAACATGCTAATTTTAGCTCTAACACTGATGATCCACCTACAAATGTGAACTGACGTTCAAAAATAAAACATTTGAAAACGGACCATTTTCCACATTTCTGAAGCATGACGTAATGGGGGGGTGTTATCTCTTTTGTCGAAAATCAGCCGTTTTTGCTCGAACATTAAATGCCTCCAAATGGTATTTAATTAACTTCCCGAGCCCCTGGAAGCATGAAAATCACTTTAAACATGCAAATTTTAGCTCTAACACTGATGATCCACCTACAAATGTGAACTGACGTTCAAAAATAAAACATTTGAAAACGGACAATTTTCCACATTTCTGAAGCATGACGTAATGGGGGGTGTTATCTCTTTTGTCGAAAATCAGCCGTTTTTGCTCTAACATTAAATGCCTCCAAATGGTATTTAATTAACTTCCCGGGGTGAAGAAACCCTTTTTGAGAACTCAGAGTGAGTAAATTGGCCATTTTCATGCACTTTTAACCATTCCATAAATCTTGTGTTTTGGGCCCCTGGAAGCATGAAAATCACTTTAAACATGCTAATTTTAGCTCTAACACTGATGATCCACCTACAAATGTGAACTGACGTTCAAAAATAAAACATTTGAAAACGGACCATTTTCCACATTTCTGAAGCATGACGTAATGGGGGGGTGTTATCTCTTTTGTCGAAAATCAGCCGTTTTTGCTCGAACATTAAATGCCTCCAAATGGTATTTAATTAACTTCCCGGGGTGAAGAAACCCTTTTTGAGAACTCAGAGTGAGTAAATTGGCCATTTTCATGCACTTTTAACCATTCCATAAATCTTGTGTTTTGGGCCCCTGGAAGCATGAAAATCACTTTAAACATGCTAATTTTAGCTCTAACACTGATGATCCACCTACAAATGTGAACTAACGTTCAAAAATAAAACATTTGAAAACGGACCATTTTCCAGATTTCTGAAGCATGACGTAATGGGGGGGTGTTATCTCTTTTGTCAAAAATCAGCCGTTTTTGCTCTAACATTAAATGCCTCCAAATGGTATTTAATTAACTTCCCGGGGTGAAGAAACCCTTTTTGGGAACTCAGAGTGAGTAAATTGGCCATTTTCATGCACTTTTAACCATTCCATAAATCTTGTGTTTTGGGCCCCAAGAAGCATGAAAATCACTTTAAACATGCTAATTTTAGCTCTAACACTGATGATCCACCTACAAATGTGAACTGACGTTCAAAAATAAAACATTTGAAAACGGACCATTTTCCACATTTCTGAAGCATGACGTAATGGGGGGGTGTTATCTCTTTTGTCGAAAATCAGCCGTTTTTGCTCTAACATTAAATGCCTCCAAATGGTATTTAATTAACTTCCCGGGGTGAAGAAACCCTTTTTGAGAACTCAGAGTGAGTAAATTGGCCATTTTCATGCACTTTTAACCATTCCATAAATCTTGTGTTTTGGGCCCCTGGAAGCATGAAAATCACTTTAAACATGCTAATTTTAGCTCTAACACTGATGATCCACCTACAAATGTGAACTGACGTTCAAAAATAAAACATTTGAAAACGGACCATTTTCCACATTTCTGAAGCATGACGTAATGGGGGGGTGTTATCTCTTTTGTCGAAAATCAGCCGTTTTTGCTCGAACATTAAATGCCTCCAAATGGTATTTAATTAACTTCCCGAGCCCCTGGAAGCATGAAAATCACTTTAAACATGCTAATTTTAGCTCTAACACTGATGATCCACCTACAAATGTGAACTGACGTTCAAAAATAAAACATTTGAAAACGGACCATTTTCCACATTTCTGAAGCATGACGTAATGGGGGTGTTATCTCTTATGTCGAAAATCAGCCGTTTTTGCTCGAACATTAAATGCCTCCAAATGGTATTTAATTAACTTCCCGGGGTGAAGAAACCCTTTTTGAGAACTCAGAGTGAGTAAATTGGCCATTTTCATGCACTTTTAACCATTCCATAAATCTTGTGTTTTGGGCCCCAAGAAGCATGAAAATCACTTTAAACATGCTAATTTTAGCTCTAACACTGATGATCCACCTACAAATGTGAACTGACGTTCAAAAATAAAACATTTGAAAACGGACCATTTTCCACATTTCTGAAGCATGACGTAATGGGGGGGTGTTATCTCTTTTGTCGAAAATCAGCCGTTTTTGCTCGAACATTAAATGCCTCCAAATGGTATTTATTTCACTTCCCGAGCCCCTGGAAGCATGAAAATCACTTTAAACATGCTAATTTTAGCTCTAACACTGATGATCCACCTACAAATGTGAACTGACGTTCAAAAATAAAACATTTGAAAACGGACCATTTTCCACATTTCTGAAGCATGACGTAATGGGGGGGTGTTATCTCTTTTGTCGAAAATCAGCCGTTTTTGCTCGAACATTAAATGCCTCCAAATGGTATTTAATTAACTTCCCGGGGTGAAGAAACCCTTTTTGAGAACTCAGAGTGAGTAAATTGGCCATTTTCATGCACTTTTAACCATTCCATAAATCTTGTGTTTTGGGCCCCTGGAAGCATGAAAATCACTTTAAACATGCTAATTTTAGCTCTAACACTGATGATCCACCTACAAATGTGAACTGACGTTCAAAAATAAAACATTTGAAAACGGACCATTTTCCACATTTCTGAAGCATGACGTAATGGGGGGGTGTTATCTCTTTTGTCGAAAATCAGCCGTTTTTGCTCGAACATTAAATGCCTCCAAATGGTATTTAATTAACTTCCCGGGGTGAAGAAACCCTTTTTGAGAACTCAGAGTGAGTAAATTGGACATTTTCATGCACTTTTAACCATTCCATAAATCTTGTGTTTTGGGCCCCTGGAAGCATGAAAATCACTTTAAACATGCTAATTTTAGCTCTAACACTGATGATCCACCTACAAATGTGAACTGACGTTCAAAAATAATACATTTGAAAACGGACCATTTTCCACATTTCTGAAGCATGACGTAATGGGGGGGTGTTATCTCTTTTGTCGAAAATCAGCCGTTGTTGCTCGAACATTAAATGCCTCCAAATGGTATTTAATTAACTTCCCGGGGTGAAGAAACCCTTTTTGAGAACTCAGAGTGAGTAAATTGGCCATTTTCATGCACTTTTAACCATTCCATAAATCTTGTGTTTTGGGCCCCTGGAAGCATGAAAATCATTTTAAACATGCTAATTTTAGCTCTAACACTGATGATCCACCTACAAATGTGAACTGACGTTCAAAAATAAAACATTTGAAAACGGACCATTTTCCACATTTCTGAAGCATGACGTAATGGGGGGGTGTTATCTCTTTTGTCGAAAATCAGCCGTTTTTGCTCGAACATTAAATGCCTCCAAATGGTATTTAATTAACTTCCCGAGCCCCTGGAAGCATGAAAATCACTTTAAACATGCTAATTTTAGCTCTAACACTGATGATCCACCTACAAATGTGAACTGACGTTCAAAAATAAAACATTTGAAAACGGACCATTTTCCACATTTCTGAAGCATGACGTAATGGGGGGGTGTTATCTCTTTTGTCGAAAATCAGCCGTTTTTGCTCGAACATTAAATGCCTCCAAATGGTATTTATTTCACTTCCCGAGCCCCTGGAAGCATGAAAATCACTTTAAACATGCTAATTTTAGCTCTAACACAGATGATCCACCTACAAATGTGTACTGACGTTCAAAAATAAAACATTTGAAAACGGACCATTTTCCACATTTCTGAAGTATGACGTAATGGGGGGGTGTTATCTCTTTTGTCGAAAATCAGCTGTTTTTGCTCGAACATTAAATGCCTCCAAATGGTATTTAATTAACTTCCCGGGGTGAAGAAACCCTTTTTGAGAACTCAGAGTGAGTAAATTGGCCATTTTCATGCACTTTTAACCATTCCATAAATCTTGTGTTTTGGGCCCCTGGAAGCATGAAAATCACTTTAAACATGCTAATTTTAGCTCTAACACTGATGATCCACCTACAAATGTGAACTGACGTTCAAAAATAAAACATTTGAAAACGGACCATTTTCCACATTTCTGAAGCATGACGTAATGGGGGGGTGTTATCTCTTTTGTCAAAAATCAGCCGTTTTTGCTCTAACATTAAATGCCTCCAAATGGTATTTAATTAACTTCCCGGGGTGAAGAAACCCTTTTTGGGAACTCAGAGTGAGTAAATTGGCCATTTTCATGCACTTTTAACCATTCCATAAATCTTGTGTTTTGGGCCCCAAGAAGCATGAAAATCACTTTAAACATGCTAATTTTAGCTCTAACACTGATGATCCACCTACAAATGTGAACTGACGTTCAAAAATAAAACATTTGAAAACGGACCATTTTCCACATTTCTGAAGCATGACGTAATGGGGGGGTGTTATCTCTTTTGTCGAAAATCAGCCGTTTTTGCTCTAACATTAAATGCCTCCAAATGGTATTTAATTAACTTCCCGGGGTGAAGAAACCCTTTTTGAGAACTCAGAGTGAGTAAATTGGCCATTTTCATGCACTTTTAACCATTCCATAATTCTTGTGTTTTGGGCCCCTGGAAGCATGAAAATCACTTTAAACATGCTAATTTTAGCTCTAACACTGATGATCCACCTACAAATGTGAACTGACGTTCAAAAATAAAACATTTGAAAATGGACCATTTTCCACATTTCACAAGCATGACGTAATGGGGGGGTGTTATCTCTTTTGTCGAAAATCAGCCGTTTTTGCTCGAACATTAAATGCCTCCAAATGGTATTTAATTAACTTCCCGAGCCCCTGGAAGCATGAAAATCACTTTAAACATGCTAATTTTAGCTCTAACACTGATGATCCACCTACAAATGTGAACTGACGTTCAAAAATAAAACATTTGAAAACGGACCATTTTCCACATTTCTGAAGCATGACGTAATGGGGGGTGTTATCTCTTTTGTCGAAAATCAGCCGTTTTTGCTCGAACATTAAATGCCTCCAAATGGTATTTAATTAACTTCCCGGGGTGAAGAAACCCTTTTTGAGAACTCAGAGTGAGTAAATTGGCCATTTTCATGCACTTTTAACCATTCCATAATTCTTGTGTTTTGGGCCCCTGGAAGCATGAAAATCACTTTAAACATGCTAATTTTAGCTCTAACACTGATGATCCACCTACAAATGTGAACTGACGTTCAAAAATAAAACATTTGAAAACGGACCATTTTCCACATTTCTGAAGCATGACGTAATGGGGGGGTGTTATCTCTTTTGTCGAAAATCAGCCGTTTTTGCTCGAACATTAAATGCCTCCAAATGGTATTTAATTAACTTCCCGAGCCCCTGGAAGCATGAAAATCACTTTAAACATGCAAATTTTAGCTCTAACACTGATGATCCACCTACAAATGTGAACTGACGTTCAAAAATAAAACATTTGAAAACGGACAATTTTCCACATTTCTGAAGCATGACGTAATGGGGGGTGTTATCTCTTTTGTCGAAAATCAGCCGTTTTTGCTCTAACATTAAATGCCTCCAAATGGTATTTAATTAACTTCCCGGGGTGAAGAAACCCTTTTTGAGAACTCAGAGTGAGTAAATTGGCCATTTTCATGCACTTTTAACCATTCCATAAATCTTGTGTTTTGGGCCCCTGGAAGCATGAAAATCACTTTAAACATGCTAATTTTAGCTCTAACACTGATGATCCACCTACAAATGTGAACTGACGTTCAAAAATAAAACATTTGAAAACGGACCATTTTCCACATTTCTGAAGCATGACGTAATGGGGGGGTGTTATCTCTTTTGTCGAAAATCAGCCGTTTTTGCTCGAACATTAAATGCCTCCAAATGGTATTTAATTAACTTCCCGGGGTGAAGAAACCCTTTTTGAGAACTCAGAGTGAGTAAATTGGCCATTTTCATGCACTTTTAACCATTCCATAAATCTTGTGTTTTGGGCCCCTGGAAGCATGAAAATCACTTTAAACATGCTAATTTTAGCTCTAACACTGATGATCCACCTACAAATGTGAACTAACGTTCAAAAATAAAACATTTGAAAACGGACCATTTTCCAGATTTCTGAAGCATGACGTAATGGGGGGGTGTTATCTCTTTTGTCAAAAATCAGCCATTTTTGCTCTAACATTAAATGCCTCCAAATGGTATTTAATTAACTTCCCGGGGTGAAGAAACCCTTTTTGGGAACTCAGAGTGAGTAAATTGGCCATTTTCATGCACTTTTAACCATTCCATAAATCTTGTGTTTTGGGCCCCAAGAAGCATGAAAATCACTTTAAACATGCTAATTTTAGCTCTAACACTGATGATCCACCTACAAATGTGAACTGACGTTCAAAAATAAAACATTTGAAAACGGACCATTTTCCACATTTCTGAAGCATGACGTAATGGGGGGGGTGTTATCTCTTTTGTCGAAAATCAGCCGTTTTTGCTCTAACATTAAATGCCTCCAAATGGTATTTAATTAACTTCCCGGGGTGAAGAAACCCTTTTTGAGAACTCAGAGTGAGTAAATTGGCCATTTTCATGCACTTTTAACCATTCCATAAATCTTGTGTTTTGGGCCCCTGGAAGCATGAAAATCACTTTAAACATGCTAATTTTAGCTCTAACACTGATGATCCACCTACAAATGTGAACTGACGTTCAAAAATAAAACATTTGAAAACGGACCATTTTCCACATTTCTGAAGCATGACGTAATGGGGGGGTGTTATCTCTTTTGTCGAAAATCAGCCGTTTTTGCTCTAACATTAAATGCCTCCAAATGGTATTTAATTAACTTCCCGGGGTGAAGAAACCCTTTTTGAGAACTCAGAGTGAGTAAATTGGCCATTTTCATGCACTTTTAACCATTCCATAAATCTTGTGTTTTGGGCCCCTGGAAGCATGAAAATCACTTTAAACATGCTAATTTTAGCTCTAACACTGATGATCCACCTACAAATGTGAACTGACGTTCAAAAATAAAACATTTGAAAACGGACCATTTTCCACATTTCTGAAGCATGACGTAATGGGGGGGTGTTATCTCTTTTGTCGAAAATCAGCCGTTTTTGCTCGAACATTAAATGCCTCCAAATGGTATTTAATTAACTTCCCGAGCCCCTGGAAGCATGAAAATCACTTTAAACATGCTAATTTTAGCTCTAACACTGATGATCCACCTACAAATGTGAACTGACGTTCAAAAATAAAACATTTGAAAACGGACCATTTTCCACATTTCTGAAGCATGACGTAATGGGGGTGTTATCTCTTATGTCGAAAATCAGCCGTTTTTGCTCGAACATTAAATGCCTCCAAATGGTATTTAATTAACTTCCCGGGGTGAAGAAACCCTTTTTGAGAACTCAGAGTGAGTAAATTGGCCATTTTCATGCACTTTTAACCATTCCATAAATCTTGTGTTTTGGGCCCCAAGAAGCATGAAAATCACTTTAAACATGCTAATTTTAGCTCTAACACTGATGATCCACCTACAAATGTGAACTGACGTTCAAAAATAAAACATTTGAAAACGGACCATTTTCCACATTTCTGAAGCATGACGTAATGGGGGGGTGTTATCTCTTTTGTCGAAAATCAGCCGTTTTTGCTCGAACATTAAATGCCTCCAAATGGTATTTATTTCACTTCCCGAGCCCCTGGAAGCATGAAAATCACTTTAAACATGCTAATTTTAGCTCTAACACTGATGATCCACCTACAAATGTGAACTGACGTTCAAAAATAAAACATTTGAAAACGGACCATTTTCCACATTTCTGAAGCATGACGTAATGGGGGGGTGTTATCTCTTTTGTCGAAAATCAGCCGTTTTTGCTCGAACATTAAATGCCTCCAAATGGTATTTAATTAACTTCCCGGGGTGAAGAAACCCTTTTTGAGAACTCAGAGTGAGTAAATTGGCCATTTTCATGCACTTTTAACCATTCCATAAATCTTGTGTTTTGGGCCCCAAGAAGCATGAAAATCACTTTAAACATGCTAATTTTAGCTCTAACACTGATGATCCACCTACAAATGTGAACTGACGTTCAAAAATAAAACATTTGAAAACGGACCATTTTCCACATTTCTGAAGCATGACGTAATGGGGGGGTGTTATCTCTTTTGTCGAAAATCAGCCGTTTTTGCTCGAACATTAAATGCCTCCAAATGGTATTTAATTAACTTCCCGGGGTGAAGAAACCCTTTTTGAGAACTCAGAGTGAGTAAATTGGACATTTTCATGCACTTTTAACCATTCCATAAATCTTGTGTTTTGGGCCCCTGGAAGCATGAAAATCACTTTAAACATGCTAATTTTAGCTCTAACACTGATGATCCACCTACAAATGTGAACTGACGTTCAAAAATAATACATTTGAAAACGGACCATTTTCCACATTTCTGAAGCATGACGTAATGGGGGGGGTGTTATCTCTTTTGTCGAAAATCAGCCGTTGTTGCTCGAACATTAAATGCCTCCAAATGGTATTTAATTAACTTCCCGGGGTGAAGAAACCCTTTTTGAGAACTCAGAGTGAGTAAATTGGCCATTTTCATGCACTTTTAACCATTCCATAAATCTTGTGTTTTGGGCCCCTGGAAGCATGAAAATCATTTTAAACATGCTAATTTTAGCTCTAACACTGATGATCCACCTACAAATGTGAACTGACGTTCAAAAATAAAACATTTGAAAACGGACCATTTTCCACATTTCTGAAGCATGACGTAATGGGGGGGTGTTATCTCTTTTGTCGAAAATCAGCCGTTTTTGCTCGAACATTAAATGCCTCCAAATGGTATTTAATTAACTTCCCGAGCCCCTGGAAGCATGAAAATCACTTTAAACATGCTAATTTTAGCTCTAACACTGATGATCCACCTACAAATGTGAACTGACGTTCAAAAATAAAACATTTGAAAACGGACCATTTTCCACATTTCTGAAGCATGACGTAATGGGGGGGTGTTATCTCTTTTGTCGAAAATCAGCCGTTTTTGCTCGAACATTAAATGCCTCCAAATGGTATTTATTTCACTTCCCGAGCCCCTGGAAGCATGAAAATCACTTTAAACATGCTAATTTTAGCTCTAACACAGATGATCCACCTACAAATGTGTACTGACGTTCAAAAATAAAACATTTGAAAACGGACCATTTTCCACATTTCTGAAGTATGACGTAATGGGGGGGTGTTATCTCTTTTGTCGAAAATCAGCTGTTTTTGCTCGAACATTAAATGCCTCCAAATGGTATTTAATTAACTTCCCGGGGTGAAGAAACCCTTTTTGAGAACTCAGAGTGAGTAAATTGGCCATTTTCATGCACTTTTAACCATTCCATAAATCTTGTGTTTTGGGCCCCTGGAAGCATGAAAATCACTTTAAACATGCTAATTTTAGCTCTAACACTGATGATCCACCTACAAATGTGAACTGACGTTCAAAAATAAAACATTTGAAAACGGACCATTTTCCACATTTCTGAAGCATGACGTAATGGGGGGGTGTTATCTCTTTTGTCGAAAATCAGCCGTTTTTGCTCGAACATTAAATGCCTCCAAATGGTATTTAATTAACTTCCCGGGGTGAAGAAACCCTTTTTGAGAACTCAGAGTGAGAAATTGGCCATTTTCATGCACTTTTAACCATTCCATAAATCTTGTGTTTTGGGCCCCTGGAAGCATGAAAATCACTTTAAACATGCTAATTTTAGCTCTAACACTGATGATCCACCTACAAATGTGAACTGACGTTCAAAAATGAAACATTTGAAAACGGACCATTTTCCACATTTCTGAAGCATGACGTAATGGGGGGGTGTTATCTCTTTTGTCGAAAATAAGCCGTTTTTGCTCTAACATTAAATGCCTCCATATGGTATTTAATTAACTTCCCGGGGTGAAGAAACCCTTTTTGAGAACTCAGAGTGAGTAAATTGGCCATTTTCATGCACTTTTAACCATTCCATAAATCTTGTGTTTTGGGCCCCTGGAAGCATGAAAATCACTTTAAACATGCTAATTTTAGCTCTAACACTGATGATCCACCTACAAATGTGAACAGACGTTCAATAATAAAACATTTGAAAACGGACCATTTTCCACATTTCTGAAGCATGACGTAATGGGGGGGTGTTATCTCTTTTGTCGAAAATCAGCCGTTTTTGCTCTAACATTAAATGCCTCCAAATGGTATTTAATTAACTTCCCGGGGTGAAGAAACCCTTTTTGAGAACTCAGAGTGAGTAAATTGGCCATTTACATGCACTTTTAACCATTCCATAAATCTTGTGTTTTGGGCCCCTGGAAGCATGAAAATCACTTTAAACAGGCTAATTTTAGCTCTAACACTGATGATCCACCTACAAATGTGAACTGACGTTCAAAAATAAAACATTTGAAAACGGACCATTTTCCACATTTCTGAAGCATGACGTAATGGGGGGGTGTTATCTCTTTTGTCGAAAATCAGCCGTTTTTGCTCGAACATTAAATGCCTCCAAATGGTATTTATTTCACTTCCCGAGCCCCTGGAAGCATGAAAATCACTTTAAACATGCTAATTTTAGCTCTAACACTGATGATCCACCTACAAATGTGAACTGACGTTCAAAAATAAAACATTTGAAAACGGACCATTTTCCACATTTCTGAAGCATGACGTAATGGGGGGGTGTTATCTCTTTTGTCGAAAATCAGCCGTTTTTGCTCTAACATTAAATGCCTCCAAATGGTATTTAATTAACTTCCCGGGGTGAAGAAACCCTTTTTGAGAACTCAGAGTGAGTAAATTGGCCATTTTCATGCACTTTTAACCATTCCATAAATCTTGTGTTTTGGGCTCCTGGAAGCATGAAAATCACTTTAAACATGCTAATTTTAGCTCTAACACTGATGATCCACCTACAAATGTGAACTGACGTTCAAAAATAAAACATTTGAAAACGGACCATTTTCCACATTTCTGAAGCATGACGTAATGGGGGGGTGTTATCTCTTTTGTCGAAAATCAGCCGTTTTTGCTCTAACATTAAATGCCTCCAAATGGTATTTAATTAACTTGCCGGGGTGAAGAAACCCTTTTTGAGAACTCAGAGTGAGTAAATTGGCCATTTTCATGCACTTTTAACCAGTCCATAAATCTTGTGTTTTGGGCCCCTGGAAGAATGAAAATCACTTTAAACATGCTAATTTTAGCTCTAACACTGATGATCCACCTACAAATGTGAACTGACGTTCAAAAATAAAACATTTGAAAACGGACCATTTTCCACATTTCTGAAGCATGACGTAATGGGGGGGGTGTTATCTCTTTTGTCGAAAATCAGCCGTTTTTGCTCTAACATTAAATGCCTCCAAATGGTATTTAATTAACTTCCCGGGGTGAAGAAACCCTTTTTGAGAACTCAGAGTGAGTAAATTGGCCATTTTCATGCACTTTTAACCATTCCATAAATCTTGTGTTTTGGGCCCCTGGAAGAATGAAAATCACTTTAAACATGCTAATTTTAGCTCTAACACTGATGATCCACCTACAAATGTGAACTGACGTTCAAAAATAAAACATTTGAAAACGGACCATTTTCCACATTTCTGAAGCATGACGTAATGGGGGGGTGTTATCTCTTTTGTCGAAAATCAGCCGTTTTTGCTCGAACATTAAATGCCTCCAAATGGTATTTAATTAACTTCCCGGGGTGAAGAAACCCTTTTTGAGAACTCAGAGTGAGTAAATTGGCCATTTTCATGCACTTTTAACCATTCCATAAATCTTGTGTTTTGGGCCCCTGGAAGCATGAAAATCACTTTAAACATGCTAATTTTAGCTCTAACACTGATGATCCACCTACAAATGTGAACTGACGTTCAAAAATGAAACATTTGAAAACGGACCATTTTCCACATTTCTGAAGCATGACGTAATGGGGGGGTGTTATCTCTTTTGTCGAAAATAAGCCGTTTTTGCTCTAACATTAAATGCCTCCAAATGGTATTTAATTAACTTCCCGGGGTGAAGAAACCCTTTTTGAGAACTCAGAGTGAGTAAATTGGCCATTTTTTAATGCACTTTTAACCATTCCATAAATCTTGTGTTTTGGGCCCCTGGAAGCATGAAAATCACTTTAAACATGCTAATTTTAGCTCTAACACTGATGATCCACCTACAAATGTGAACTGACGTTCAATAATAAAACATTTGAAAACGGACCATTTTCCACATTTCTGAAGCATGACGTAATGGGGGGGTGTTATCTCTTTTGTCGAAAATCAGCCGTTTTTGCTCTAACATTAAATGCCTCCAAATGGTATTTAATTAACTTCCCGGGGTGAAGAAACCCTTTTTGAGAACTCAGAGTGAGTAAATTGGCCATTTACATGCACTTTTAACCATTCCATAAATCTTGTGTTTTGGGCCCCTGGAAGCATGAAAATCACTTTAAACAGGCTAATTTTAGCTCTAGCACTGATGATCCACCTACAAATGTGAACTGACGTTCAAAAATAAAACATTTGAAAACGGACCATTTTCCACATTTCTGAAGCATGACGTAATGGGGGGTGTTATCTCTTTTGTCGAAAATCAGCCGTTTTTGCTCGAACATTAAATGCCTCCAAATGGTATTTAATTAACTTCCCGGGGTGAAGAAACCCTTTTTGAGAACTCAGAGTGATTAAATTGGCCATTTTCATGCACTTTTAACCATTCCATAAATCTTGTGTTTTGGGCCCCTGGAAGCATGAAAATCACTTTAAACATGCTAATTTTAGCTCTAACACTGATGATCCACCTACAAATGTGAACTGACGTTCAAAAATAAAACTTTTGAAAACGGACCATTTTCCACATTTCTGAAGCATGACGTAATGGGGGGGTGTTATCTCTTTTGTCGAAAATCAGCCGTTTTTGCTCGAACATTAAATGCCTCCAAATGGTATTTAATTAACTTCCCGAGCACCTGGAAGCATGAAAATCACTTTAAACATGCTAATTTTAGCTCTAACACTGATGATCCACCTACAAATGTGAACTGACGTTCAAAAATAAAACATTTGAAAACGGACCATTTTCCACATTTCTGAAGCATGACGTAATGGGGGGGTGTTATCTCTTTTGTCGAAAATCAGCCGTTTTTGCTCGAACATTAAATGCCTCCAAATGGTATTTAATTAACTTCCCGAGCCCCTGGAAGCATGAAAATCACTTTAAACATGCTAATTTTAGCTCTAACACTGATGATCCACCTACAAATGTGAACTGACGTTCAAAAATAAAACATTTGAAAACGGACCATTTTCCACATTTCTGAAGCATGACGTAATGGGGGGGTGTTATCTCTTTTGTCGAAAATCAGCCGTTTTTGCTCGAACATTAAATGCCTCCAAATGGTATTTATTTCACTTCCCGAGCCCCTGGAAGCATGAAAATCACTTTAAACATGCTAATTTTAGCTCTAACACAGATGATCCACCTACAAATGTGAACTGACGTTCAAAAATAAAACATTTGAAAACGGACCATTTTCCACATTTCTGAAGCATGACGTAATGGGGGGGTGTTATCTCTTTTGTCGAAAATCAGCTGTTTTTGCTTGAACATTAAATGCCTCCAAATGGTATTTAATTAACTTCCCGGGGTGAAGAAACCCTTCTTGAGAACTCAGAGTGAGTAAATTGGCCATTTTCATGCACTTTTAACCATTCCATAAATCTTGTGTTTTGGGCCCCTGGAAGCATGAAAATCACTTTAAACATGCTAATTTTAGCTCTAACACTGATGATCCACCTACAAATGTGAACTGACGTTCAAAAATAAAACATTTGAAAATGGACCATTTTCCACATTTCTGAAGCATGACGTAATGGGGGGGTGTTATCTCTTTTGTCGAAAATCAACCGTTTTTGCTCGAACATTAAATGCCTCCAAATGGTATTTAATTAACTTCCCGGGGTGAAGAAACCCTTTTTGAGAACTCAGAGTGAGTAAATTGGCCATTTTCATGCACTTTTAACCATTCCATAAATCTTGTGTTTTGGGCCCCTGGAAGCATGAAAATCACTTTAAACATGCTAATTTTAGCTCTAACACTGATGATCCACCTACAAATGTGAACTGACGTTCAAAAATAAAACATTTGAAAACGGACCATTTTCCACATTTCTGAAGCATGACGTAATGGGGGGGTGTTATCTCTTTTGTCGAAAATCAGCCGTTTTTGCTCGAACATTAAATGCCTCCAAATGGTATTTAATTAACTTCCCGGGGTGAAGAAACCCTTTTTGAGAACTCAGAGTGAGTAAATTGGCCATTTTCATGCACTTTTAACCATTCCATAAATCTTGTGTTTTGGGCCCCTGGAAGCATGAAAATCACTTTAAACATGCTAATTTTAGCTCTAACACTGATGATCCACCTACAAATGTGAACTGACGTTCAAAAATGAAACATTTGAAAACGGACCATTTTCCACATTTCTGAAGCATGACGTAATGGGGGGTGTTATCTCTTTTGTCGAAAATAAGCCGTTTTTGCTCTAACATTAAATGCCTCCAAATGGTATTTAATTAACTTCCCGGGGTGAAGAAACCCTTTTTGAGAACTCAGAGTGAGTAAATTGGCCATTTTCATGCACTTTTAACCATTCCATAAATCTTGTGTTTTGGGCCCCTGGAAGCATGAAAATCACTTTAAACATGCTAATTTTAGCTCTAACACTGATGATCCACCTACAAATGTGAACTGACGTTCAATAATAAAACATTTGGAAACGGACCATTTTCCACATTTCTGAAGCATGACGTAATGGGGGGGTGTTATCTCTTTTGTCGAAAATCAGCCGTTTTTGCTCTAACATTAAATGCCTCCAAATGGTATTTAATTAACTTCCCGGGGTGAAGAAACCCTTTTTGAGAACTCAGAGTGAGTAAATTGGCCATTTTCATGCACTTTTAACCATTCCATAAATCTTGTGTTTTGGGCCCCAAGAAGCATGAAAATCACTTTAAACATGCTAATTTTAGCTCTAACACTGATGATCCACCTACAAATGTGAACTGACGTTCAAAAATAAAACATTTGAAAACGGACCATTTTCCACATTTCTGAAGCATGACGTAATGGGGGGGTGTTATCTCTTTTGTCGAAAATCAGCCGTTTTTGCTCGAACATTAAATGCCTCCAAATGGTATTTATTTCACTTCCCGGGCCCCTGGAAGCATGAAAATCACTTTAAACATGCTAATTTTAGCTCTAACACTGATGATCCACCTACAAATGTGAACTGACGTTCAAAAATAAAACATTTGAAAACGGACCATTTTCCACATTTCTGAAGCATGACGTAATGGGGGGGTGTTATCTCTTTTGTCGAAAATCAGCCGTTTTTGCTCGAACATTAAATGCCTCCAAATGGTATTTAATTAACTTCCCGAGCCCCTGGAAGCATGAAAATCACTTTAAACATGCTAATTTTAGCTCTAACACTGATGATCCACCTACAAATGTGAACTGACGTTCAAAAATAAAACATTTGAAAACGGACCATTTTCCACATTTCTGAAGCATGACGTAATGGGGGGGTGTTATCTCTTTTGTCGAAAATCAGCCGTTTTTGCTCAAACATTAAATGCCTCCAAATGGTATTTAATTAACTTCCCGGGGTGAAGAAACCCTTTTTGAGAACTCAGAGTGAGTAAATTGGCCATTTTCATGCACTTTTAACCATTCCATAAATCTTGTGTTTTGGCCCCTGGAAGCATGAAAATCACTTTAAACATGCTAATTTTAGCTCTAACACTGATGATCCACCTACAAATGTGAACTGACGTTCAAAAATAAAACATTTGAAAACGGACCATTTTCCACATTTCTGAAGCATGACGTAAGGGGGGGGTGTTATCTCTTTTGTCGAAAATCAGCCGTTTTTGCTCGAACATTAAATGCCTCCAAATGGTATTTAATTAACTTCCCGGGGTGAAGAAACCCTTTTTGAGAACTCAGAGTGAGTAAATTGGCCATTTTCATGCACTTTTAACCATTCCATAAATCTTGTGTTTTGGGCCCCTGGAAGCATGAAAATCACTTTAAACATGCTAATTTTAGCTCTAACAGTGATGATCCACCTACAAATGTGAACTGACGTTCAAAAATAAAACATTTGAAAACGGACCATTTTCCACATTTCTGAAGCATGACGTAATGGGGGGGTGTTATCTCTTTTGTCGAAAATCAGCCATTTTTGCTCGAACATTAAATGCCTCCAAATGGTATTTAATTAACTTCCCGAGCCCCTGGAAGCATGAAAATCACTTTAAACATGCTAATTTTAGCTCTAACACTGATGATCCACCTACAAATGTGAACTGACGTTCAAAAATAAAACATTTGAAAACGGACCATTTTCCACATTTCTGAAGCATGACGTAATGGGGGGGTGTTATCTCTTTTGTCGAAAATCAGCCGTTTTTGCTCGAACATTAAATGCCTCCAAATGGTATTTAATTAACTTCCCGGGGTGAAGAAACCCTTTTTGAGAACTCAGAGTGAGTAAATTGGCCATTTTCATGCACTTTTAACCATTCCATAAATCTTGTGTTTTGGGCCCCTGGAAGCATGAAAATCACTTTAAACATGCTAATTTTAGCTCTAACACTGATGATCCACCTACAAATGTGAACTGACGTTCAAAAATAAAACATTTGAAAACGGACCATTTTCCACATTTCTGAAGCATGACGTAATGGGGGGGTGTTATCTCTTTTGTCGAAAATCAGCCGTTTTTGCTCTAACATTAAATGCCTCCAAATGGTATTTAATTAACTTCCCGGGGTGAAGAAACCCTTTTTGAGAACTCAGAGTGAGTAAATTGGCCATTTTCATGCACTTTTAACCATTCCATAAATCTTGTGTTTTGGGCCCCTGGAAGCATGAAAATCACTTTAAACATGCTAATTTTAGCTCTAACACTGATGATCCACCTACAAATGTGAACTGACGTTCAAAAATAAAACATTTGAAAACGGACCATTTTCCACATTTCTGAAGCATGACGTAATGGGGGGGTGTTATCTCTTTTGTCGAAAATCAGCCGTTTTTGCTCGAACATTAAATGCCTCCAAATGGTATTTAATTAACTTCCCAGGGTGAAGAAACCCTTTTTGAAAACTCAGAGTGAGTAAATTGGCCATTTTCATACACTTTTAACCATTCCATAAATCTTGTGTTTTGGGCCCCTGGAAGCATGAAAATCACTTTAAACATGCTAATTTTAGCTCTAACACTGATGATCCACCTACAAATGTGAACTGACGTTCAAAAATAAAACATTTGAAAACTGACCATTTTCCACATTTCTGAAGCATGACGTAATGGGGGGGTGTTATCTCTTTTGTCGAAAATCAGCCGTTTTTGCTCGAACATTAAATGCCTCCAAATGGTATTTAATTAACTTCCCGGGGTGAAGAAACCCTTTTTGAGAACTCAGAGTGAGTAAATTGGCCATTTTCATGCACTTTTAACCATTCCATAAATCTTGTGTTTTGGGCCCCTGGAAGCATGAAAATCACTTTAAACATGCTAAGTTTAGCTCTAACACTGATGATCCACCTACAAATGTGAACTGACATTCAAAAATAAAACATTTGAAAACGGACCATTTTCCAGATTTCTGAAGCATGACGTAATGGGGGGTGTTATCTCTTTTGTCAAAAATCAGCCGTTTTTGCTCTAACATTAAATGCCTCCAAATGGTATTTAATTAACTTCCCGGGGTGAAGAAACCCTTTTTGGGAACTCAGAGTGAGTAAATTGGCCATTTTCATGCACTTTTAACCATTCCATAAATCTTGTGTTTTGGGCCCCAAGAAGCATGAAAATCACTTTAAACATGCTAATTTTAGCTCTAACACTGATGATCCACCTACAAATGTGAACTGACGTTCAAAAATAAAACATTTGAAAACGGACCATT